>NW_010147078.1:3765-10004 GCF_000699245.1 Pterocles gutturalis | reverse complement strand
ATATCAGGGTAGTTAAAATCCCCCACAATTACCAGTGCCTGTAATTGTGAGGCTGCTACCAGCTGCCTGTAGAAGGCCTCGTCAACTTCCTCGTCCTGATCCGGTGACCTGTAATAGACAACCATGACAGCATCACCCATGCTAGCCTGTCCCTTAATTCTCACCCACAAACTCTCAACTCGCTCGTCACCCACCCCTGGACAGTACTCAATACATTGTAGTTGCTCTCTCATGTAAAGAGCAACTCCCCCACCTCGCCTTGCTGGCCTGTCCATCCTGAGAAGGGTATGGCCACCCATGACTACATTCCGGTTGATCTCCTGCTCACAGTACCTGATGGCCCTCAGTCTCTCCACCTCATCTTTCATCTCGGCCACCATGGTGAGCACATCTTCCACCGTCTTGCACCTCACACAGGTGGAATGTCTGCCGCCCTCCCCCTGCAGCAGCAGGCTCTGGCACTCACTGCAGCCAGAGATCCGTGTAGCCACAGTTCAGAGCTATTTCCTTGTGAGCTATTTAAAAACCGTGGCTCCCCAGACTGGGTCTGAATCACTGCCATTATTAGAGGTCAAAGATAGGTGATAGGCATACTCTTTTACTGCCACTCAGTTTGTAAGACTGTTTCCGTATCAGATAACATGTGGACATTCAAACTGACACAACGCACACTAAAAGCATATTTAAGCATCGAAGAAGAAATGGTTTAAATATGAGTGTCTAATATTCGGCATAAAACCTATTACCCATATCAGTACTACAAATGGAAATTGTCTAAAACCTCTTTTCCTCAAAGTTATGAAAATTTCTTAGTAAGTTTTATCTATGGAAGGAGGATTTTCTGATTAGTAAGTCTGTTCTCTCCATCTGCAAATTATTTTGTTGCTCGTACTGTTTCTTTTTTTTTTTTTTTTAAAGAAAGTCCATAAAGTCCCTTTTCCTTTTAGTCTACCCCTCTCAAAATAATTATTAAGTTGTGAGAAGCAGCCAAATAAAGAGGGGAAGGGAGGAAAGAGTTAACTCTGCTGTGTCTCACTTTCAGAAACCTACCCCTGCCTCAGCTTATCTCTGTGCTGAGGTAGAAACAGTCACAAATTTCTTACACCAGCGTTCCTGGCTACCTAGATACAAGCCAGCTGTAGCCCAGGATGAGCGCTGCGATAGCAGTACTGCCATAGCAGTACAGTCCTAAGGTGAAGCTTACACACATTCAGAGGCAACCATTTACATAAGTGCAACTTTATGTATGCATAACAAAATTAACCTACAGTCAGGCCTTGTGAATCTGATCCTATCCCTGTTAGCACAAGTCAGAGAAGACTGAGCTGTAACATCTGTTAGCCTTTTTTTCTCCAAACCTTTTAAGAAGTATCTATAGGGATCTTTGCCCTCTCTATGACTGAGAGAATAAAGAAAAACAGATGCTTGGGAGACACTTGGCAGTCAGTTGTGCACAGGTATGGCTCTGACTCACCTGAGTGACTCACCGTCTGTATATCAACTCCAGTCCAGAAACCACAGTGTTTCGCTCGCTGTAGAGTGACTTAGCACAGCACTGAGCAAATAAGCCCCATCTCTCAGGAACAGCCTGATGCACAAGATGATTGCAACAAACAGGAGAAGAGAGTTGTGTGAATTCATACAACTCTGCTCAAGACTTGTGGGTTAGCACAGCACCAAGCCTAATGAAGACACTTACTCCCTGCCAAGAATTGAGTGCAGCTGGGAAGTACAGCACATGGATGGAGCAGGTGCAGCATAGTCCAGGCTAGGGTATGTAGACATGCTCTGAGGAAGCTAAAATGGAGGCAGTTTCCAGGATTAGCATGACCATACTGTGTATATTAGACTTCACTACAGTGATACAGCTGAAGCTCCACTAAGCCAATAATTTTCAGGTTTTTACACGAAGATTCTCCTGCAGAGGACTGCAAGCCTTTATGCGTAATGAAGGATGTGCAACACAGCTGCAGTGCAAGAAAAACTGTAAGCCATTACACACATGAACCTGTTGCAATCTAACATGGCCAGTAATTAAATCAGATGGAGAAGTGAAGCACAAAATGCTTTATGCTAACTGCACTTGCATTCAGATTCACTTAAACCCATTAGTATCTTCAAATATTTAGGAGAATCTAGACTGTTTTCAATTATACATGAAGCAAGCAACAAGCTTTTAGTTAGAGTAAAAGGTTCTACTTTAAAATGCTGCCTATGCTGACCTCTTGTTGCCTTCCAAACCTACATTTCCAAATATCTTGAGTTTGAAGAGGAGCCATGTGTTCTGCTATATGGTTACAATAAAGCAGGTCTCTGAGCGATAGAGCATCTCCAGTCGAGATAAATGATCAAACATCATTTGGCATCAGGAACAATAATGAAGTTAAAAGAAAACTTTCAAGTAGGTGAATTGACCAGCTACAGGCTTCAGAGCTTAGAAGAGGTTCAAGCAAAGCCTCACTCCAGGTCTGAAAGTCATGGTATCATTGAAAAATAAGAGACCGCGCAATTATATTTCCTGACAATGAACAATAAGGACACACCCTTTAATACTATCTATCACCTTATATGGAGAAGTTGTCAAACTATTACAGAAGCGTGAGGGCTGTTCATCATGCAGAAAGAAAGCAAGATTTTTTTAACAAAGGGGTCCAAACTCTGTTACAGAAATGAGGAGAAAACCTGAGTTTGCACTAGATTATTGTCTCAAAAGACAGGCACTTAGCATCCAGAAAAATTGCAAAAGTTTAGGTTTCAAGTGGTGTCAAGCAAAAAACAATCAAACAAACAAGAAAACACCTCAGGAGCAGTTCTGTATGCTCAGAATTGCCCTTTAAAAGACAACCAACCAAACAAACCACAAACAACCAAAACCTATACAGTGTGCTGAGTAGCACAAATCTGTGCAAAATGAAGTGTGGCAGTGCTCTGCCTCTCCAAAGGGACTGACTCCAGATTACTGATGGAAGAGTTAGAAATGTTCAATGGTCAGCACATGAACCGGGAATGCGTGTAGGAGAACAAGCAATCTATCTTACAAATCACTCCTAAACTTAACTGGCAGTTTTAAATCATGAGGCACACTGGGTAGCATTGCAGTAACAATCAGAGCTCCAAGTCTTTATTTTTGTAAACGTCACTCACCACGCACACGCGCTTTAGTTAAAAAGTCTCTCAGCAGTGCACGCCACCCAGACGCTCTCCATGGGTCCTGGCCCACCCTCAGCCCTTTGCTCTATGCCTTTTCCACCAGCACCTGCTGAGCACTGGGAACCATGGCTGCCTTTGTTGGCACCCCTGGTGCAGAGCTGCCAGTACTGATGTGAAAAGCAAGGTGGCCCCAGGGCACTTGAGAGGCCACCGCCCCACTGTGTGTAACTGGCGAGAGCAGATAGCAAGACCCAGCCTGCAGGCAGTCATGGCCCCTGGGCAGGGCAGTGGCCTGGAACCTGGGGGGGTACGACGATTCTGTCCATTCTTTCTCCCACATCACTATATCACTACGTTCTTAGAATTCTCAAATGGTCCTGTGGAATGAAAAATGCTTTTCTTATCACATCTCAAGCATGTTAAGACATTGCTCTCTGACAGGTTCTGCCAATGCTGTGAGGAGAGCAAGAGGTCTGCTGCTCCACTAGCCAGCACAGGGCATTGCTGTGCCGCTCAGCAGGAGCCTTTTAGACAGCTGCCTGCTTTCGAGATCGAAAATGGCAGCACTCCACCAGCACCATCCGTTAAGATTCAAGGGGAATAAACCTTAGTAAGGAGTTCTGGCTGGGCAATGAGGTTTAGGATATTAGCTTCTAAGTGGTTAAACATTAAAGTTTTAAAGTTGGTGCAAGGAGAGATGTCAGTTAGCCCTTCCTGATATCTGCATGATGGTGAGACAGAAGATGTGCAGATTCACTCCCAAGCATACAAGTTCAGAAGACAGTTCCAAGGCTGAAATGTGCCAGCAAGACACCTAGCTTCATTAACTTCCTCTGAAACAGAACTTTCGGTCAGTTTAGCTAATTAAGGTGAATCAAACATATTGCACTGTCTGTGGTTTCAACACACCTTGAAAGTACCTCCTGCTGTGGGCTCAGGACCTCCTGAGTAGTCTATTGACTGCAGGCAGCCCAGGTGGCACCACAGCCAGGCCACTTCCACAGATGTGCCAGAAAATGTCTATGTCCCTTGAATTCACCTGGTCATCAGGTGCTCTAACACTTTTTACTGGCTGCCAAGCACATCATCCCCAATCAGGTCTTAAGAGAAGCAGCTTTCCCAGTATTTCCAAAGCTATTTTGGAAGATAATGCAGGAATAGCTGGAAGGCTATCTGTTCATTCAGATTTTTTAGTTACAAACTACACACAGAGGAAGCTAATCAGGTATTGAAAGTGCAGTAGTAGGAAATGAGGCCATACTTATTTCAGTTATCAGGTGCATGAAAAGAAACATAAAGATCGTACACAAGAAATACAGTGCTTCTCCAGAACTCTCACATTCAGAGTTATATTTTCTGCCTTGCTACCCTATTTTCTCCAGCCTATAAAATATACTTAGTGATTCAGCTATATTTATTTTCTATCTGAAGCAATTGCTGCAATACAGCAGCATGAAATATGTGCATTTCCAGAACTGCAGATATTCTTTTCAGCAGAAGGGAAACAGAAGAGAGAAGGGCAAGTTGTGGGTAGGCTTTCCATGTAAGTTTTGCAAGAAATTTCAGAGAGGTAGGTAGGACAGAGAGAGGGCTTGATCCACAGTGGGCACAGGCTGTGGCCTATTAATGGTCAATGGATAGGCCTGAATTGTTCTTTGGAGGCTGTGTCCACATCTGCCTTGGAGAAGACATGGACCACATCTACAGACAACGTAGACATGGTCTGGTGTCTCATGGAAGCATGAGAACATCTGTCTGTAGCCCACATTTCGCCCATGTGAACATCTGCTTCGAACCTGACAGCTTTCTGCTCAAAGATCTGCAGCTGTAGCATACAATATTCAAAAAGGACTAGACAAAAAAAAATACAGACAGCTAGACTGCTAACATAGGAAATATTTCCTTTTAACTGTTTAACATTTGTCTTCTTTTTCTTCAGCATTAAAAAGACTAAGAAGGAAGAAATATGAAGTACTCCGTAGGAACAGCTTGTTTCCATGACATTTATGCATTAAGCTTTTTCTAAATGAAAAGCAGATTGGCAAAGTCTCTCTCTTTTTTCTAAAGCTGTCTTCACCCTCTCCCCCCACTTTGATATTTGCTTAGTGGATGTAAAAAAGACATTGTCAGATTCAGAGGCCTTTTGTAACCTTCTAAGTTGGTGGAGAAAATGCCTCTTACATGTGTATGAAATGGCCAGATACCGGCTGGTGGCATTTAATGCACAATTCAGGATATGAAGTTCCACGTGCCTCGACTCAGACTGTTTGCCCTGCGAGGAGCTACAGAACAGCAGGGCTCACACTGCTTCGCAAGTTGTTTCACAGTTGTTGGAACAGTTCTGGATCAATTCAGCTGAGTGTGTGATAAATAGGCTGAGCACTAAAGCTAGGTACAAGGCAACTGTACAAAGGAGCCCAGCAAAGAAAGTGGTGATTCCGGTCTTGTGAATGAAGAAGGGCTGTCCCACAGCTCTGTTTAATCCACTTAAACAGAGGAGAAGCTGCCCGGTGTAATATTTCTCCAAGTAATTTACAAGATGACTGTCAGAAAATCTTGATGACAAATAAATTCAATTCTGTTGCAAGCCCTAGCATTTCTGCTAGATTACTCTTCCATGGAAAGGAAGTCACAGAGAACAATAAATTTGTCTATCCAAAGTAATATACAGAAAATACCACTCTTTTCCCTGAGATGTGATTTCTAACCCCCCAGGGATGGATGTACGTCACCCACACCTGCAAATATACTTTGAGTTCAGTGCTTCTGCCAAAAAAGAAGACTTTTTTTTTTTTTTTTAGGAAAAACATTTGAATTAACCCAAAAGGAGGGTAGCAATGGCACTCATAGGAAAAAAAGATTTTTCTTTTCTGCAAGGCAATTTGGTTCAGCTGTCTAGTTTTCTGTATGTGCTCAGATGACTCAAATATAAAGATACTTATTAGAGCAAGAACTGGCACACAGATTTTTTTATCCTGCTCCTTTCCAGGTGCATGCTATAATGACTGCCCATCCATCAGCTTCATTCTCCCTGTGATAGGATGCTCTCCCCTAGAAAGCATGAAGGCTGGGCTCAGATCTCCATAGAA
>NW_010147078.1:0-3383 GCF_000699245.1 Pterocles gutturalis | reverse complement strand
TATTACATTTTTAAAAGAGGAAGCAAAAACATAATTTTTTTTAAAGTTCTTCCGTAACAGAAAGAATAAACAAATTACTTTTTTTTCCAGAAACGATGGAATGATTCTGCACTTTGGAGACTAATCCCATGGGGAGCCAGCAGTGAAGACAGGCAGTTACACAGGTTGCCCTACCAAGTTCAGTGCTTTTGCTTTCTGATAGTTGCATTGCTCTGCTGGCATTCAGAAACATAGCGTCTCCAGCACAAGAGGTTACCAATACTTTTGGCTTTATGAGGAAAGTAAACACTGATCTGTGCCAACACCTGGCCAGACTGCTGTTTACCTGTTGAAGCACTGTATGTGAGCACAGTAATAGCCCACAAAAGGACACTATTAAAATGCACACCATCAGCCAGCAGATCATTGGAGCAGAAACTTCTGCCTGGCCCATGTTTATATGGTGCCTGGACACACCCTGACTGTAGCTGGCAGTACCTGGCCAGCCCTCTTGTGCTTCTTACAGCATTGCTCCAGCCCTGAGAGCCACCAGCCATGACCCATGTTAGAATCAGGCCCATGAGATTATTTTGGCCACTTTTCCATTGCAGTCGTAGATACTGAGTAAAGATTATGCCTAAACTACAGATTTCAGTACTGTAATTAGAATCTGTTATATGAAACACTCCTACAATAAAGAAATTCAGGTATTTACATGAATCATGAAGAGAATGTGCCATACTGTACACTTTATTGCTTTAGGAAAATAAATTGGCTTAAAAGGTCACAGAAATGACTGCTTAAAATTCTGATAAAGAGTGCTGACTTTAATAATAAAGGATGTGTTTATATTTTTATTGAATATTATGTTCTGTATATTGCAATATATGCAATATGCCATATTGCAATATGCAAACAGGAAGACAGTGTTAAAGATGGTTTTTTACTGTACTATTGATGCCACATAGGTCAAACCTAGCAAGCTGGTTAAAGTTAGATCATATATTATTTGAGTGATGGTTATAGGAAAGTTTAGCCTGATCAAGGTTAAAATTGCTTAGATGTGAAAATGTACCAAATAGTTACAAGGAGTTGTAAAACTCAGACATGAAGGGCATTAACTACCATTTTGCTGCTGATTTCTCATGGAAGGATTTGAGTAACTATTATGCCATTGGTGATGAACTAGGAGATGAGGAGTCTCCTCTTAGCTGTTATTTAATAATGTAACAAGAAAAAGTGTAACTCCAAGAGGAGTGGAGTGATGCACCCAATTAGGGAGAATTACTTCTTGTTAGATGCCAAAATCATTTTCCCTTCACCCCAAGTTACCAACTCATCTTGTGCAGCTGGGTATTTTACCTCTAGCCATCCTTCCTAACTGGCCCCCAAAACAAGCTGGCTCAATCGTCTTAGTACAATGAGTTAGTTCTCCCTGTTATTTTCTGAGATGTTTGGATGCCAAATTCAGGTCTGAGTATTCCACTAGACAGCTTGACTATCTTGGGAGGAGGTATGTAAAATAAAAGTTGAGTGGCACCCAAACTGTTCTGAGAGCCCTGGTTCTAAAATATCATTAAAATTATTTTTTAAACTTCATTTCCCCTCAGTTAAATGCAGTCTCTCTAAACTCCCAGAGAATAATATAGGGGCTTAAAGTCAGAATTTCTGAAGTAGACACACAAACAAAAATGCTAGAATACTTGGTTATACATTAAATGAAGGGAAAAAGCTAAACCAGCAGTGTTATTGCCATTTACTTTTCACTTAAAACATTACCAGAAGTTAATGATATGTAGAATGCTGTAAGTTATTTATTTTACAAGATCTTCAACAATTTCAGGGGTAATTTGAAACATGCAACCATTTGGGCATTAACCAGTCACTTAAAAAGCATCACATGGGTTGAAATATTTATGCAACATCTGTGTTTTCAACTACACTAAACTCTAAAAGAAGTACATGGGATAAGTTCATATGTTATGCTTCTCCCTTCTTTCAGATTTGCATTATTTCAATATTCCTTCAATTACTGGCAAGAGATGTGCACTGTGGTTTGAAGAAAATAGTCCATGCAGAGTTCTAAGAATTATTTTAAAAGATAGGTGCTCCTTTCTAACCTTACACACACACACAAAAAAATGTCTCCTACTTCTCTGTTGATAACCTGCTTTCTTTTGGACTTCCACACACGTGTCATTTGTATTTTCTTCAAGTAGTGACAAACATATAGAAGTCTAGCGTGGGTACCAGTGGCATATCAAATGATCTCAAATCATGTTTTTGTAACTCAACACCTCACTCTTCCACCCAGCCAAGAAATTTCAAAATTCATTGAACTACAGAAAATTTACATCCATCTATCTTTAGCCAGTTCCTATCAGATCTATAACAAAGACAACCAGAGGAAAAATATTCAGTATGTCAATAACAGGAAATGGATAGGGGTAGAATTACAGAAAGATTTTTAAACTTACTAATTAAAATCAAACCCACAAAAAAACCCCAAAAAAGTGTTTTGTAAACAAAGTCAGTCTAGAGTAATGATAGCCTTTTAAACAGATTTCAACAGGCTTCAGACAAAGCCCTTAGTGGTTTAACAGGATCAGAAAGAGTAAACACTACATCTCACCTTCTGGTAAGACGTTGAGACTCAGTATTGTTTTACCCGTAGCAGCTACGGCCATTCAACTCTGAGTATATTTACTGTTTTACATGACATAAGCCATTCATTTCCTAATCAACAACATCCACTCTCAGCTCTGCTGGGAGTATTAAGTAATTGGCTAGATGGGCGCACTCAAAGAGTTGTGGTCAATGGTTCAATGTCCAAGTGGAGACCGGTGACAAGTGGTGTTCTGCAGGGGTCGGTACTGGGACCAGTGTTGTTTAACATCTTTGTTGGAGACATGGACAGTGGGATGGAGTACACCCTCAGCAATTTTGCCCATGACATGAAGCTGTGTGGTGTGGTGGACACACTGGAGGGAAGGGATGCCATCCAGAGGTACCTTGAGAGGCTTGAGAGGTGGGCCAATGCAAACCTCATGAAATTTAACAAGGCCAAGTGCAAGGTCCTGCATGTGGGCCGAGGAAATCCCAAGCACAAATACAGGCTGGGCAGAGAATGGATAGAGAGCAGCCCTGAGGAGAAGGACTTGGGGGTATTGGTGGATGAGAAACTGAACATGAGCCGGCAGTGTGCTCTTGAAGCCCGGAAAGCCAATCATGTCCTGGGCTGCATCAAAAGAAGCATTAGCAGCAGGTCAAGGGAGGTGATTCTCCCCCTCTACTCTGCTCTCGTAAGACCACACCTGGAGTACTGTGTTCAGATGCAGGACCCCCAACACAAAATAGACCTGGACCTATGGGAGCGAGTCCAGAGGAGAGATATGAAATTGGTC
>NW_010147077.1:0-859 GCF_000699245.1 Pterocles gutturalis | reverse complement strand
AATGAAGAGGTAAGTCACTGTGATAGCTGTCTATGCTCCCTCTTTAGCTATTCCTTCCTTATGCTTAGGAGTTGTAATATTCATTCCAGACATCCAGATATAAGTTCTAATTTCTGTGACTTCTTATGAAACTGGTTCTGCACAGTTCCCTAAGTGCACAAGTTCTTTTGAGATTAGATACTTCTTTGCAATTTTTCTCTACTTACATTTATTGCAAATCCCCTGCCAGCATGAGCCAGAGAGACACAGAGTATTTCCTGTGTGACAGTGACTTCAGCTGCTGTTGATGTAAATAAGAGGGGAAAACTTTACCAGAACTGAGGCTGCTAAAAACTCCTCCCACACACCCACCTCAGCATCTCAGATGAGAATCTCAGCACCTACTGAATTGGGCCTTTTGGCTTTAAACAATGGCTTTGAAACATGCAAGTGTGTCCCTAAATAACTTCTTACCGCAATGAATACTAAAACTATTGTTTAGTATTATCTAGACTGTGATGTGTCAAATGCAGTGCATTCCAGTCTTTGACTTCAGAGCTCATGCCACCATTTCATATGAAATAACTAAAGCAGCTTGGAGGTAATATTGGTGGCAAAGAATTGAGTGACAGCTGCTATCTGCAGACCATTGTGCAATCCTAAAATTAAAAACAAAAAGGCAAAATACTTGTTTTGGTTATTTGTGGCACACAGTGGGCTTTGTAGCTAGGTTTCTCCTTGGTGGAAGTGAGGAAATCCAGACTCTGGGGTAAGTGCTATTTCTTGTCATGAAAAGCCAAATTCTGCCTGTAGGGCTCTTTACATAACTACCCATGCAAGGAATTAAGTTCACTTGTTTCATGGCAAAATTGGTCTAAAC
>NW_010147076.1:334-1142 GCF_000699245.1 Pterocles gutturalis | reverse complement strand
GTGGTTCTGCCGGTAGCAATGGTGTCGGTGCGGTTCTGCCGGTAGCAATGGTGTCAGTGTGGTTTTACTGGTGGTGATGGTGTTGGTGTGGTTCTGCCAGTGGCAATGGTGTCGGTGTGGTTCTGCCGGTGCAGTTCTGCCAGTGGCGATGGAGTTGGTGTGGTTCTGCCGGTAGCGATGGTGTTGGTGTGGTTCTGCCAGTGGCAATGGTGTCGGTGTGGTTCTGCCGGTGCAGTTCTGCCAGTGGCGATGGAGTTGGTGTGGTTCTGCCGGTAGCGATGGTGTTGGTGTGGTTCTGCCAGTGGCAATGGTGTCGGTGTGGTTCTGCCGGTGCAGTTCTGCCAGTGGCGATGGAGTTGGTGTGGTTCTGCCGGTAGCGATGGTGTTGGTGTGGTTCTGCCAGTGGCAATGGTGTCGGTGTGGTTCTGCCGGTGCAGTTCTGCCAGTGGCGATGGAGTTGACGTGGTTCTGCCGGTAGCGATGGTGTCAGTGTGGTTCTGCCAACGCGGTTCTGCCGATGTGGTTCTGCCCGTAGCAATGGTGTCGGTAGCGATGGTGTCGGTGCGGTTCTGCTGGTGTGGTTCTGCCAGTGTGGTTCTGCCGGTGGCGATGGTGTCGGTGCGGTTCTGCCGGAGGTGATGGTGTCGGTGCGGTTCTGCCGGAGGTGATGGTGTTGGTAGCGATGGTGTCGGTGCGGTTCTGCCGGTGTGGTTCTGCCGGCTGCCTGATGCCGGGCCGAGCTCGGCGAAGGTGACCGTGACCCTGGCAGGGTTCTGTGTGGCCCGTCTCCGTCTCACGCCCCGGTGCC
>NW_010147076.1:0-217 GCF_000699245.1 Pterocles gutturalis | reverse complement strand
CGATGTTGTCGGTGTGTTTCTGCCAGTGGCAATGGTGTCGGTGTGGTTCTGCCGGTGCAGTTCTGCCAGTGGCGATGGAGTTGACGTGGTTCTGCCGGTAGCGATGGTGTCAGTGTGGTTCTGCCAACGCGGTTCTGCCGATGTGGTTCTGCCCGTAGCAATGGTGTCGGTAGCGATGGTGTCGGTGCGGTTCTGCTGGTGTGGTTCTGCCAGTGTG
>NW_010147075.1:0-267 GCF_000699245.1 Pterocles gutturalis | reverse complement strand
TGGGGCAGAAATGGGGCAAAACGGGGCAGCAATGGGGTAAATTGGGGCAGGAATGGGGAAAATTGGGGGAGAAATGGGGCAAAACGGGGTCCAATAGGGCAGGAAGAGGACAAAACAGGGCAAACCTGGGTAAAATGGGGCAAAACAGGGTAAAATGGAGCAAAAAAAGGGTGAAAATGGGGCAGGAGCGGGGCCAGAGGGGACAGAGGGACAGCAGGGGACAGGGACAGCGCTGGGACACCCCCACCCCGGCTCCTCGCAGTGGAC
>NW_010147074.1:0-480 GCF_000699245.1 Pterocles gutturalis | reverse complement strand
CCTCCCCCAAACATGTTATACTTTTTTATTTTACATTTTGCTGTTGCAGGCCCGACACACTCCACAAAACAAAACAAAAAAAAAAAAAAAAAGAAAAAAAAAAAACTAGTTCGACTTCATTTTCCGATAGGAAATAAAAGCCCCGAGTTACCAGGCTCAACGTTTGCACCTCAGTGTGAAACTCACACGTGTAATTACAGCGTGTACATACATTGTATCTTTACACACACGAGCAATTATGTCCGCACACACGCGGTGTGCTTTCAGTTTGTATTTACACAGCGAATAACTTTCACTTCTTTTTAAAATAACACATCGGGATCGACAATTTTTATAAAAGAAAAAAAAAAACGAAAAAACAAAGAACACAGACAAGTTACTCTAACAGCAAATTGTAACTTTACCTTAAATGGCCACAAATATGTTCACAATATTCCAAGGGGTAAAAAAAATAAAAAAAAAAAAGGAACAAAAATTAAA
>NW_010147073.1:27218-29009 GCF_000699245.1 Pterocles gutturalis | reverse complement strand
ATTATTATTAATATTATAAAATTAATCTCTGAGCCAACCCCTGCAAGGGTGCTGCACGTCTGCAGCTCTCACATGAGGTGGTTTACACTTTTAGTCCATAGAAAATGCCAAATGATCATTTTGGAGAGTCAGCCAGGATGTGGGTGCTCCCTGCCCTGCGCTACACCGGTGATACTCCAGTTCCCTGCTGCCTTTCGCTGCTTCAAACCCGCCCTCGCGGCTCACTCGCAGGGACCTCTGCTGCCACGGTCCCAGCTGGGACTGCTGGTCCCTAGATAATGAGAAACTGGTAACTAGCCAGCCAGCCTGAAATCACTCAGCTCACACTGAAATGAATTTTAAGTGAAGGCAAAGCGAAATTTTATTGACATGCAAAGTAGAAACATTCAGTTGCTGTCTGTAGAGACAGACACACATAGAAATAAGAAGAAGCACAGATGGCTAGCAGTGATTTTTTTTTTTTTTTTAGCTCTGGTTGGCCCTCCGGTTCTTCCAGCTAGAGAGCAGTGGGATGCTGAGCTGGAGTTCAGTCCCTGGGTAAGACACCCGTTATCTCTAGGTATTAGTTATCTCTAGGTATATAGTTTATTTGGATCAAGAACATATTCTTTAAATTAATTTTGTGGTTGCCTGTGTTATTACATTGCAGCATAGCGGTGGAGCGTGCAAGCTGGATTCCTGCCGGGGGCAACGTAGCCAAAAGATCACTTTGAGCACCCGTGTGCACCCAGCCCCCAGGCCCACATCAGAGCTGCTCGGTGACAAACGCCAGCGACGGGTGCTGCACGGGGCCTCTGCACGGGCTGTTTTCCTCTGGAGCTCCTGCCCTGGGTGCTGCACTGGACCTAGCTGTAGTAACCTCCCCGCATGGCTGGGCGCTGATTTTGGGACTGGAGCCTGGGTTGCTCTGGTAGGAAGGTGACAGGACAGACAGAAACCTGAGAGTCTCTCCCAGGTCACAAGGAAGGGGTTTGGGGCTTAGGCCACCCATGCTACAGCCTTCAGCTGGAATTACCAGGCATCAGCAAGAAGTCATGACTTCAACACTTCTGCTGTATGCTCTTATTGGTTACTTACAGCTCTTCGTGTTGACCCCCAGTTGTCTTAGCAAATACATTTTATAGGGCCAGCAGTGAGCTGCAGCATTGCTATTTTCTCTTACAGTCAGAAAACTAACAGTGATCGCACCTCAGCAGCTAAGCATCGCTGCCTCAGGCCACTGACCCATTTTGACTTTTTAACGAAAGCACAGCGCAGGCACTAGCCCACGTAGATGGGGGCTGGCCACCGGCTGCACTGCCTCCTTCCCCTGGATTTCTCCAGGCACCCACGGGGAGCTTGAAGTGTTTCAGATGCTGTGCAGAGGGTGCCTGGTACCACCCTGCCGCCTATTCGGGTCACATCGGCCAGCTATTCGTTACCTCCAGCACAGGACAGCTGCCTCCCAGCCCTACAGCTGAAGCATCTGTGGTATTTTTCTCTAAAATGCAGATTGCCTGGTGTGCTGCAGCGCTTGGGAGTCCTGCTGTGGCCAGCACGGAGCAGCTGGGGCGTTTACTGCCTCTGTGATAAGCCGTGGAAAATGATACTGCTGGTGGGATCCCAGCATTGCTGCTCGGCGTGGAGCCTCAAAAACATGGCTTGATACCTGTCACCAAGGTCATCGGATCGCTCTTCTCGTGTGAATGAAAAATAGACTTCCCTGCATGGCCTAAAAGGCAACACAGAACTCGTGGTGCAGGCAGAGAGAAGGGAGGAACAGGCAGTGGTTGCTTAACACAACCTGGACTC
>NW_010147073.1:0-27187 GCF_000699245.1 Pterocles gutturalis | reverse complement strand
GGAATTTGATCTTAACACTGCTCTAAGCTGCTGTGAACTGCCACGGGTTTTGCCATTTCTCTTTGCTCACGATGCTCCTGCTGGGCAATGCAGCAGCGCTTCTGCCATCAGCAAACCTCTGCAGTCATCCAGGTCTGCCCCCAGGCATCCCTCGAACACCTGCACGAGCCTGGGCACGACGATCTGATTTTTCATTCTCTCTTAAAACTCATGAACTTTCTGCAAAATCCAAATACCTATAAATGGCGATCTATAAATTCGAGCTCTTTTTATTTCTCACCCGAGCAGCTGACTTCCAGGCTAGGACCCGCTGCTGCTTGGAATTTCTCCTCCTGGCATTTTTCCCAGGTCCCTAATCCCCACTGCTTATCATGCCTGTCCACATGCTCTGAGCCGCCCAAATGCTCAGGTTCACTTCTCCCATGGTTCGGTCAAACAGCTGCTCATTGCTGGTTCCTCCTCTGGGCTGAGTTGAGATCATGAATCTTCTAGGTTTTTCTGAGTCTGCTGTGCTGGCAGAGCTTTTTTTTTTTTTTTTTTCTCCTTTAGCTAGCTGGACAGTGTGAATTTTGCCAAATTGGCCAAATTCGATTTCTTCTTGGCACACCTTCATTCTGCAGCCACTACACCTATGTGCAGTGAGCTGGTTTTCTACTTGCAAAGAACTCAAATTAATTTTTATAACAAGTGACAACAATTTTAGGTTAGGTCCTTCTTCCCATTAACAGAGAAAATAAGTGTGCAAGAAGTCAGACTCTTTCCTAATTCAATTTATTAATAATGAATGCTCCTGTTCTTTAAACGAAGCTGGTAAATCAGAGCAGCAGAGACAAACAGCATGGTCAGTCCCAACTGCTGAAAAATCATCTCAGCCTCTCTTCATCTCTGTGCCTCAGGCCAAAACACGAGGTGGACCTGCCTGCTAAGCAATTGCAAAATAGTTACGTTTTGGACATTCTTATCTGATTTCTTAACTACTACTATGCATCCAGGTCTTGTTTTTGGGTCAGCTGTTTTTGCTTTTGTTTTTTTGTTTTTTTTTTTTAACTGCAAGGACTACAGATTTATTTTTAGATTAAAGCTTTTCTTTTTTCTTTCAGACAATGTTCTTTACAAGCTGCATTAAAAAAAAAAAAATCAAGCCTGCCAATAAAGTCACAAAACTTGGCAGCAAGAAGCAAAAGTGGACAGAAACAGTGCCTCTTGCAGAAGCTGCGGTGCAGGCACCGTGGCACGCAGCTCTCAATGTGGCTCTGCTGGCCCTGCTCTCTGTCCTGCTCCCAGGACACTGCCTGTAGAAGATGTCCCAGTGCACATTACATGACCACAAAGGTTGTTCCCAAACCTGACTCTTAACAGCACCTGAGCGCGCTGTCCCCTGCAGCAGGAGCCCAGCCCGGGGTTCCCCGCACAGCCGCTGCGGGGGAACTCCAGCGTCCCTTTGGGGACCGCGGCTCTCCAGAAGGACAGGTCTGAGCCTGAGCTGCAGGTAACAGCGCGTCTGCTGGGAACATCCGAAGGCTTTGAGGTCTGAGGGGACCCCTTGGACAAGCCCAGCTGCAGCTTGCACCCACTGGAAATCATTCCCACGGGGGCACAGATGCTTGGCGTGGGCAGTCCCCGAGTGACCCTTCGGGGTGGTGGCTTCTGCCCGTTTGGAGGTCCAGTAAGCAAAGCTGTCCA
This sequence comes from Pterocles gutturalis, assembly GCF_000699245.1. Classification (NCBI taxonomy): domain Eukaryota; kingdom Metazoa; phylum Chordata; class Aves; order Pterocliformes; family Pteroclidae; genus Pterocles; species Pterocles gutturalis. The sequence goes on along the minus strand of NW_010147073.1, from coordinate 25,504 downwards.
CGCTCAGCCTTCCTAGGCAGATTTTCAGATTCAGGTTGTGTATGCCAGGAAAGCAGAGCGTACAATTTGCTCTCCAGTTTGACATTATCACCGGCTGTCCTGGCGCCTGGAACAATTTAATGAATACCTTTGGCTGGGTTTTGCTGTCGGATCACACCACCGCCTTTCACAAAAGCTCTTGCCACTGTCCCCATCGCTGTGTCTGCCACTGTGACCCTGTGATGAACCCCCAGAGCTCTGTGATAAATGTATTCAACCTGCAGTAACTACGCAGAGGAATATCCTCTCTGATGCCCACTCTTTGGCCACATTTTTGGGGATAAAAGATTGGGGGAAGGTATTTCATTACTCCCAATACACCAAAGGCATGCTGTGAGCCTTTTCACTCGTGTTCACGCGCTGCTAAAGCTCTGCTGATGCCATTGCTCCCCCCTAATAAACCACAGAGCTTTCACAAGAAGGTTGCAGCGCAGCCTTGGGAAAAAGGAAGAAAATGAGTTGAGCCACAGGAAGAGACAGGAAGGATTGCGCTGTCATCAGAACCAGACTGCGTCCAACAGCACTTTTTTTTTCCTCAGCAGTCCGAGAACCCCGAAACCCAGAGTGATGTTTCGGTTTTTCAGTGAAGCCCGTGCTGCTGGGAAACACTTTGAAACTCGCTCTGGTTTTGGTACATCGTGAGGTGACAGGGCAAGACCTCGGAGATGCAGGGAAAGGGAGAGCTCAGAAAACACAATTTGCATGAGGCTTGAAGAAAAGGGGCAAAACCATACTCCCTGACAGCCAGAGATACCCCTCTGGGGTCGTGACGTGGCCTAAGGCGACACAGATCCTTGGGTCTATATGGAGAAATCCAGGGATGACTCTCATGGTAGAAGGAGAAGGTAAATGGTGAGAGCCTGCTGTACCTGCCGCGGTGTTTGCAGAGCTGCGTCTGCAGCCTGGCTGGGGAACTCCGTGGCGCAGGGAAACCCTTGAGCAGAGCCCAGCTGGGGTTGGTTTGGTTTTTTTTTTTTTTTTTGATATGAATTATTTTGGGGCATTTGAGGGACTTCACTTAACTGAATCAACACAGCATCACTCTCAGAAGTACGTGTGTACGGGTAATACTCCGCCCCGATGGAGCAGGCTGGACCGCTTGACAGCTTCACCGTCCGACAGCTGAAACCAGAGAGGGTCTGAATCGATTTCTAGCCTGGGTTTTTGAGTATTTATTCCTTCGCCACTGCACCACACACTTGCAGAAATGTTCTGGTTTCATACAGAAATTTAAAACTTCCTCACCACTGAAAATCAACTTTTTTTTTAAGTACACTGAACCGCACCAAGATGTTCCAGTGGCAGGAATACCAAGATTTTCGTGCTGGAAAGGCTAAACTGGCACTGATAAATTAGTTCATGCTACGTGTTAGGATTACCCTCCTTCCTTGCTCTTTGGAGGGCGGCAGGGAGGTTAGGACAGTCAAAGCAAACAGTATGAGAGTAACCAAGTGAAAATGACCCAATTTTCTACTGATTTGTTCAATGAGTTACTGCAAGTAATTTTTTCCTTCTGCTATTTATGGGGTTTTCCTCTTCTAAACGTTACCACGGTCACTGCGGTGTAACATTAATTTGTTTATATAACCCCTGAGTTGCACATATAGCCCCAGATGTTATTTCAGAACCACTACGCTTGGGGAATATTTTTTAAAAACCTGCACATTAAAACTTCATGGAACGGTGATTTTTCACCATAACACTAATGGGGCCTCCTTCAGAGAAGGGCACAACGCTGACTGTCCTGGCATGAAGGGACGGTTGCTCAGTCCCGCTGATGCTCTGCTCTGCTCCCCTTCAACCTGCAATTAGGCTTCAGCCTCGTAATGGGCTTGTTTGAACCGAATGCTCCATCGCTTCTCTTCAGACCATGCAGCAGGAACTGACGGGCTTGGTTTAATACCGGATTTAATTAAGATAAATCTAAGAGATCAGGAGCTCAAGAACACAGTGGAAAGTATAAAACAGTATGTAGTCATTGCATTTAGTCCACATATTAGTTAACTTCCCCCCAAAATCTGCATTCTTCCTATAGCTTATTTTGTGGCTTAAAATCCGTAAGACCAAACCTCTGAGTATTTACTTTGCAGTAGCAAAGCAACTTCTTTGTAGCCTAACTCATTCTATGCAAATTACTGCTTGAGTCTCAACAGGGTATTAAAACTCTGGGCATGAGTTAAATTTCTGGACATCTCAGCCCACGTTAACTTTTTTTTCCTAGAATATAAAGCAGAATAACTCTTTACAGCAACTCATATTATGAATGAAGCTGTCCTCCATGAAGTGCTTGTTGGTTGAAATTACCAACAACATAAAACTACTTGTAGATGTATTTTAGGCTTACCAGATTGACTGATTCACTCACCTGTTCTGAGTAGGAAGCTGAGAGCAAACATTTATTACAACCCAGCAGAGTGCATTCTGACTTCAAGTTGTATTTAAAAAAAAAAAAAAAAAAGACCTTTTGTACTTGTTGGTTACAGAGAGGAACAGCCCTCAACCACGATACTCTTCCACTTTTGGTGTTTCATGTGCTTGCCAAGCTCAGCAGAGATCTATGACAAACCGTTCCTCTCTACCAGCAGGTTCATTATATTGGAAGCAAACATTAAAACACTAAACGTTGTCCCTTTTATGTCACATTTCAGCTTCCGCATCTGGGCACTGAACAAAATCTGACTATTTTACTGAAGGTAAAAATAAATTCCTCGGTATTCCCCCTATCCATAGAGCTTCCTTTTACAGGAGCAGCATCAGCAAGACTTAAAACACTTCCAAAGCTCCTCTGTAACTGCAGGGAGGAGAAGAGGACTGAAGAAGAAGACAACAGTAAGCGGCAAGAATCCCAACAGAGTCAAATTTTAGTGTACAGAGTACTGTGACATACACAGTATGAATTAACCTATTCTTCATTTGGCCTCCTGACTCTTTCTTGGATTATTTTGTGGCTTGTAGTGAAAATTTAAGAGCATGGTTACACTCATGTGCTACTGCTGCAGTAGGTTTGGACCTCCTGCAATAGCAGCACTCTTGCCAACCTCCCCTGCCTCCTAGCAGCAAATTTCTGAGGAATACTGAAGAGCAGATAATCTTTCCTTTACAATTCTCTTTAAATACCGACTCAAAAGCTGGCACTATCACAGCACTTTTCCCTCATTGTAAGGCAGTGGCAAAGTTCTGCACATCAGTTATCTTCAAAGTAATCTAAAATACCTTACACGACATCCCTGCCCTAGGCGCTTCACCTCAGTTCCAGCCGATGTTCAGATGCTTTTGTTCCTCCAGCACAAAGAGTAGCTCTTGCCACAGCTTTCAGGCTATTCTTTTTGACCCTTTAAATGCACAAGCAGCAGATGGGAGAGTTGCAACGAGATCCTGAACTCCCCTTCAACTGGTTGGCCTTGAACCTTGCAAGACTGCATTTGATAGAGACCTTATTTCCTACATTCAGAGCTCCTCTACGTTTACAATGCTTTCAAAATTATTATTAAACATTTATTGACAGTAGCAATCAACAGAAATACATTTCTATAAACAAGAATTAAAGCAGAAATCGGCGTTAAGTCATTTTGGACCAGCTAGCTGTACAAAAGCTTAAGGAAAGCAGCAGTCAGGGAGGTTGGGTTTGGATGAATCCACACGGAATTCAGGAGATGTCATGCCTTATTAGATCACCAAAATAAGCTGTTATTGTCTTCAGTTTCTTATTGAGAAAATTTTGTTCTATTTCAACTTTCCCTCCTGGCCCTGCTAAGGAAGCCACCTGAAAAACAAAAGAACAAAAACCGGATCAATCAATGCACAGGACAAGAGGCAAAACCCCAAACCTTTTTTTTTTTTTCACATGAAATATCACATAAAACACATCTTTGGCTCTGTTACAAATACTGCTGACAACGTTCCTTGGCACCCAATGCCTTTGGTCCTCTTTCCATGTCTTCTTTTACTCACAGAAGTGGTTTGTGGCTTTCTGAAAAATCCCGGCACCCCAAGCCATGGAAAAAAGAGGAGTTCAGAAGAAGAGATAAACCGTCATTTTTTCACAGGCTGTGCTGAGGCGAGAGATGCTAGTCTCTGCTTCGAAGGGCACCTGGCATTTCAGACACCCAGCTGTGGCAAAAGCAACCGTCAACTGGTGCCCAAAGCCCAAGATTTAGGGGAAGAGTAAAACCAAATCCTGAAACTGGGAAGCCATGTAGGTTGCACTGAAGGGGGTGGAACCCAAAACCCAAACAGGCACAAAACCAGTTACAGCTCTTTGTTGTTGCTATTGCAACCGAAAAAATCCACGCTGTTGTGTGTGCTGGGTCCTGGGCAGGGTGGAGGGAGAGGCGGCCGGCAGCTGAGCAGCGGCAGGCAGGGAGAGCCCGCCAGGTAGCACAGGACCAGCTCGCGTGGTTACAATGACCGGAGTGAGAACATCACTGTTCACGCTCTGCTGACCGAGGCCGGAGAATACCTTTAATGCTCAGTGATTACAGACAACATTTTGGACTGCAGCAATCATAGAATCACAGGATGGTTTGGGTTGGAAGGGACCTTAAAGCCCATCCAGGGCCACCCCCTGCCATGGGCAGAGACACCTCCCACCAGCCCAGGTTGCCCAAAGCCTCATCCAGAACCCCTCCATGGATGGGGCATTCACAGCTTCCCTGGGCAACCTGTTCCAGTGTCTCACCACCCTCACAGTAAATTTCATTCTAATATCTAGTCTGAACCTGCCCTCTTCCAGTTTAAATCCATCACCCCTCATCCTGTCACTGGTGCCCAGCACCACGCCTTCGAGAGACGACAGCCATACAGGCTGCACAGACGGAAGGAAGAGGAGAACACCAAAACCGAACGGTGACCGCTTCTCCCCGCCCCCACCACGGACCCCGAGGCCCCATTCTGCACTGGGGGTCCCAGCTCCACAGCCATGCTCCTGCTTTCCCTGCCTGCTGCAGGAAAACTATTTCCACAGAAATTTTCCCAGCAGACAAAGTGATCAAGGTCTACAAGCCCGCAGCAGATTTTAACTGATCTTTAAACCAACGAGTCTGTGATAGTTGCAGCTGAAACTTAAAGTTCAGGTTGCATTACTAACGCTTCTAAACCCCTTTGAGACTTGACTCTGTTGTGCAGGTTTAAATATAAACATGCTGAACTTCCTCTATTTTACTGTAAGTAAAAAACCAGCCTACTATCAAGAGGAAACAACAGATTAATCTAAATTATACTTTGAACCTTTATTGACTTGCCCAGAAAATTACCACACTTATCTAAACCAAGCATTTACCTTTCTGTTTTGGTTTTTTTTTTTCCTTTTCTTTTTTTTTTTTTTGTTTCTGCAGACAAAAACAAAAGGACGAATGGTTTCTTCGTCCTTCAATTTAATGGTAATAGGAGAAAAATCTCCACGTTCTTGTCAAAGAGGAACCTGCCACTTAAGTAAAAAAGCAGAAGCTGGCTGACTTATAAATAGCACAAGAATCTGAAATTGGCAAGGGATCAGGAATGTTAATTCTGCAACTTATCTTTTCTTCTTTGAAACCTTAAAAGCAGTTAACATTGTGGGGTGATACGGATTTTTTTCTAGGAAGACGTTAAGTCTGTACTTTTAATTTATTATGAACAAAAATGTCCAGTTCAAGCATTAGAGGCTTTGTTCTTTATAGCTAATGTTGTTCAAGTATTCTAAAATATTAATTGGATTACTCAATATAAGAACATTGAAATTACCGTCTTGGGGTTACGCACTCCTGCTTTCAGGGCACAATTTGTGTCACTAGCATATCTATGTATGACTAATGCACTGATATTAAACACAAGTGTTTACTAAATATTTCTCTTAGAAGACCAAGCAAAGCAAAATGCTTCATCGGTAACACAGGCAAATGCTGCTCCTCCGCTGAGGGGTGGCATCCACCAAAGGACACCTGAGAAGTTACAAGTCTCCAAGTATTAAATCCGTGACACCCAAGACTAATTTCAAATGACTACCAAAAGTATTTGATCAACCCAACAGTGCCAAAAATCTAATGAGCAGGAGATAAATGCCAATCCTCTGTGACCATGCTTATTTGTAAATTGCTGGAGGTTGCAAATTTAATTACGTAGGAGTTGCCAAGTCAGTCAACCTTGACGGTGTAACGAGGAAAAGCTGCCACACACCAAGCTCCAGCAAGGTGCCAGCTTGGCAGAGGGACACCTTCTAAAAATAACAGCGGATTGAGGAACGATGCTTTGAGAAAACACAAAAGTGCTAACTTATTTTTAGAAATACCAACACGCATCTCTTGTGTTTGCATTGAAGTACAACGGTGAGCACAGAAAGGCTTCTTACTTCTTTAAAAAAAAAAAAAGGACTAAATGTGTTTATTTTGTATTTTCCTGTGCAAATACGATGATTCCCTGCTGGCAGCTCTCCTCATCCTGGTTGGTTCTTTAGCCCAAAGCCACGTACTCCACGGGGCAGATATTGCCTCTTTGCTGCGCCCGGCCACACGCCTCCCTGGGACACGGCGAAGGATGCAGCTTTAGTTAAGGGGAAAAACAAAAGGTGGTAGTATTCTTTACACCAATTACAATAAAACAAAAATGCTCTCAGGCAGCATTTTTTAAAAAAATGTACAGGTCTGCAGGTGAATTATGCCACAGCCACAGCAGTGCTGCCCCCCTTTGACAGGCTAGAGTTTTTGGTTTGGTTCTTTTTTTAAACTTGAGGCAGGCAAGCTACAATTCAGTATTCAAAGCATCAACCTCATCTAAACTCAGAGCTAAATGAAAGGGCCAGTGGTAGTTTTACTCATCAGCCCCCCATCAAATCTCTTAATTCACAGAGGTTACCATATATTCTTTTGTTAAACTGGTCTCTCTGGGATGATTTTCTGTTCTGGGAATGACACCAGATAGAATTAAAATAAACAAATATAATAACAGCAGCAATAAAGTTTCACCCATCTTTACATTTTCTTTCTTGACCAGTGATTTGTAACAACTGGACTTCCAAAAAAACCAGAAACACAGCAAAATATCTTCCCATCCAGGCACGAGACTTGCAGACAGAACACGCCTTCGGTGGCTAACTCTAGACTCTCTCAAAACCTGCTATGAAGATGAAAGCGGAACAGAGGCAAGGAAAAAAACCCCACACCTGCATGATGTGTGTTCTTTGTAAGACTATCAGGGTGAAGAGCCTTCACTTAATTCTGGGCTCAGAGAATCCCTCTAAACACTTAGATGGGGAACAAAAGTGAATTCCTTTCTTCTGGAACACAAGCCAGGTCTGCGAGACCAACATTTAGCACAGCAAAAGCTCCAGCAACAGTGAAATAACGTCACTAAATTGGGCACAGCTATCACACACAACAAAAAACCAAACACCCCCCTCCAAACCCCCAAAAAATCTCAAACATGGGAATCTACCCAGTTTGTAGTTTTGCACCAGCCATCAATCTGCAAGTAGTAGAGATGCACACAAAACAGCAGGAAGTCTGAAAAGTGACTGGTTAAAAAAAAAAAAAAAATTTCTCAACAGTGCATAAAGTCATCATCTTCAATTATTAAAATCACTAGTATTCCATCTTAAGAGTAGATCAATAATATTCTAACAGATTTTCCTGCTCTGCTCCAAGGGTCATAACGATTGAAATGTTATCTGAAAATTTGCCTCAACTATGCTTCTGTTTTTATATACTAATACCCAAAATTAAAACTTGCATAATTCCAGCAGCTAAAAATCAAAGACACTTAAAGATAAATCCCATGGTAAACAGATAAAAGATAGTCTTTTTGCTAAAAGAAAAAAAAAAATGTTTCTGAAATTAAACCCCCATCTGTATGCAACATGACTGCCTTCAAAGAACTATGAAGAAGTCTAGGATAATTGCTAGGGCACAATACAGTAGCTGAGCAATTAACCACCCATGGTCAAGATAAGGAATAAACTCCTGCTTCCTCAGTACTCTGTCTCTCAGACTTGGTGATTTTGCTGGAGTATTAAGTCCTAAACGTAGGACCTCCTGCAGATATCACCTTTCTTCCCCTTGATCTGGTGGAACTGAACCAGCTGAGAAGGGGAGGGATGGTGGGGAAGGCTGAGCATCCCCTGCCTGCAGCTCTCCTGCTGCCACCAGAGTTCAGCAAAGGCAGAGCAAGGGGAAGAAATCTATTTTCATCCAAATTTTGCCAAGCCATGCACATTCTCATTTTTTAAAAGTTTAAATAATATCAGCTTAAATTAGTACCATAATTATTCTGATAGCAGGCAAGAACAGCTTTCAACTACCCAAGTATTTATCAAGTGTTTTCACTTCATTTTGCTGGGGCACAATTTTGATTGAAACATGCAAGACTATTTGAAACAGTGATTTTTAATTCTTTTCTACTTTGTGGGAATTCTAAGTAGGTGAAACTTTTTGGGCTGTTTTTCAAAAACACCACTGGCAGTCAAATACAAGTTTAGCCCCCTAGAACTGAAGCAATATTAATATACTTCTGGCTGGTATTTCCACAATACTCTCTTTTTCTTTTTTTTTTTTTTTTAAGATAAGTGAACAACACTTAAAGAAAAGACTCAGATGTAAAGATGTGGCAGAGATGGGTATCAACAAGCGTGTCACACATACGAGCTGCATAAAAGATGCCATTAATAAAAGTATTTTTTTCTGTACCCCCATATATGTATATATAAAATGGTTTTTGGTTATTCTTTACCTAGAAATAATATTTTTGAAAGACTGATTCAACCTAAAAAATGGACTTGTAGACATTACAGTTTTTGTAACAAGTACATGCTTGTAAAGAAGGATATTTGATGCAATTAAGGGGAATGTTTCCTGTATGCGCACCAAACACTTTCCACTGGTTCGGTGCTCCCTCTCGAGGCAGAAGTACAGAAGCTCATTTCTCCTCTTTTACCTAAACTCGGTGGATTTTCTAAGGGAATTCAGCCCAAGAGACCTCCTCTCTGTACACAAACAAGGCCACACCTGCAGACGTAATAAGCACTGGTTCTGCAATAAAATCATGCAGAACAAGGCTTGTACTGATGCACCAGCTTCCAGCCAGTATAAACATCTTCACGGTGGCTTGCAGTGGCCGTTGGGCAGCTTCTAAATCAATTTTAATTGACAAAGCCCAGCACTCCTTGGTTGTGGATCCAAGCCAGTCAATGACTGACAGGCAAGAGGCAGAGTACATAAATTTCAACAACTGCCACCTTACACGTTAAGCATGTTAGATCACCTATTCTAGGAGCTAAGTGATACCTGAAAATGTGTGTATGAGCACGCGGAGTTAATTTCTGAGGACACAAAAGAGGCAAATCTGACATGCCTGGGCAATGTGATCACAAATCAAAAAACCTAAGTTTCCATTCAAATCTAAAGCACCAGATAATCTGTTTGGCAACTTACCTAAGTTATTCTGGTTTCAGGTATTACTTCATCAAGCTTTTATAGCCCCCTGGAGTTCATGGACTACGTTCACAAGAACAGATACATCACTAGACACCAGCAGTGGTGCCCACAGGCTCTTGCCAAGTCAGGTGTCACGGCAGAAGCCACCCTATCAAGTCCATGAGAAAAGATGAATCACAACTCTGGGTAAAACCATGAGCAACCTGAGAAGAAAACTGTCCACACTAACCATTTAGGAACTTCAGTGATAAACCTTCATTTTCTCTGGAGGCTCGCAGCCCTGCAAGTACAGTGGCAGTAAATTCAGAAACTTTGTTCTTAGATACAGCCAGAGGTGATGGCAGCCAAACTCATAACCAGCCTCCTGTAGACCAGAGTATCCACCAAGGTCATGTTGGGGATGATCATGTTCAACCCACACGGATTCAGAGTACGTTTCCCTGAACAGTGGGCTGGAGTGACATTCTCTTCCTCCACTCAGATCAACCTTTAGTTCTTTTTTCTCCTATTGGCCCCATCCCTAGAGAAAGGCATAAAGAGCTGATTTCTCGTAGCCTGGATGACTGAACTGAACCCAGGCCACCAGCCACGTTCTTTTAACAACTCAGCCAACAAAGCCATGTTTTTGAGCAACAGCAATTTCTCTTCATCCGTTTGTGTAAAGGCAAACACGCTGATGGACATCAAGGCACGCTTAGAGCACGCCTACAACATTCAGAGCCAACCAGACCAAGATACGGATGTGGAAGACACCTAACCCAAGCACGCAGAGATGCCGAGCTCTTCGGCAGGACTAGCTGCAGACCTGTGAAGGGTACTCTTGGATACCTTTGTGGGAACTTCAGTGAAATCTAGATGCTTCTGGCCACTTGTAAATCCAGTAACAAGCGCTCATGAGCCCAGCAGAAGCCTGGTAAGGTTGTTCTTCATTGTGGGAATGAAACATTTGATAAAATTCTGTGGTTAGAAGTTGAAACTAGATGAACTCTGCCTAAAGTTAAGGTCCCTGTTCAAAGTTTCATAAGCCACTTTGATACTTCACCAGCCTGAAATGCAAGACACAACTGAATCATCATTGTACGAACAGGGCTGTGCAGAGCGTAGCACAGGCTCATAGTGCCCTAATACTCAGGCCACATGCATTTCAACCTGTTTCTCAAGTCATCTGTTTGTCACAAACAATTCCGCAAACCAGATGTGGCTTTACACCTTGACTGCTCTAAGCCAGACACAGCTTTTGGAAAAGCAGAAAATAATCCCGAGAAGTTCTGTGACACGATGCGGGTGAGAAGAACGTCTCACCACTCCCTTCTCTGAAAAAAAATCCACAAGACGTAATTAACATAGAAAATATACAGAGGGAACTAAACCAGACACTCGGGGGAATTGTTACAGTCATCTAATTACTTTTTAAAAAATCTAACAAAAAATCTCTAACACAAAAAATCCCACACTGGTGAAACAAATTGTGTGTTTATCAAGCCAGTGATGCATCTAACTATCTAATCACGGCAACGCAGGCAGCCCATACGGAACCACACCCTTGTGTGGACAGCACCAGTATCTGGTGGCACGACATTTGTCTCTGATCAGTGACAGCAGTGACTGCAGGCTGTACAGTGATTTCCTGCAACTCCTTCATACACCGAAAGCCATGAAAGTTCAGGACTTGTCAACTTAGCAGATGGTAGGAGCTGGTTAATTTTTTTTTTTTTCTTTTATAATGATGTATCAGTCTGGCACACAAGAGATCTACTGGCTTTGGACATTCTGTAAGAAACTCCAATATGTTGCTTTATGAAGAAACAGTACTGAAATAATGGAAATAATCTACTGCTCCCATTTCTAGATATACGTACTGCAAACACAAAAATCACTTAATATAAGGTTCAAACTTAAAACAAACACAAAAAACCCCACATTCAGCTGAACAGACTTTAAAGTCTTAAGTTTGTGCTTCCAAGACATGTGTTTCAAGCCAGCTGAACTTTTTGTAACTACCAAACCCTTATCAAGTGACACACCTGGTCAATGTCAGCATTCCGAGGTAGAAAATACACAATATTGTTGGTGATCTTCTTGGAGAGCCTAAAAATTTCAAATGTAGAAGCCAGTAAAGGAAAAAACAAGAACGAGGAGGAAGGAGCTGCTTTATATTAATTCATTTTGAAAGCATGTCCTAAATTCAATTTTTATGCAACTAAATTTTAGTCTTCTGGGGGTGTGAGTTAGATACTGTTCTGAAATGCAGAAATCAGTATCGTCTAAACACAGAAAGTCTTATTTTCCTCACTATTGCCTAAGAAACTAGGAAAAAAAATTACTCTTTTTTTTAGAAAATTTAACTGAGCTGCAGAGAAGTATTTGAGAAATTTGAATGTAGTTTATAGCTAGCACATGGGTTTGATATTTGTTTTCTGATGTATTTTGTGGACTATCTCTCAGACACATGCACTGAGATTTCTTTACACTTACAAATATGACTGCATTTTAGCCAAAAAGGAAACAACTGAGATTATTTTGGGGAAAAAAAAAGCCACCACACGTCCTGTTTGATGAAATTACTATGCTAATACCTTTCCAGCTGAATGAGTGCTTGCACCACTGTTAAGTTAGCATGGAATTTTGTATATACATATATATATATAGAGAGAGGCAGGTACTATGACTGACAATAGTTTAAGATGCTTTAAATAAGACACCTTTTATAAACCAATTAAAAGATGGAATTAATGACAAAGTCATTATTGCCTATATATACACACTATTTGATTACTTCAGGGTTTTTTAATAATATAATTCTTTAAAAAATTCCTTCAAAATTTCCTTAAACTCCTTGAAAAGGAGTTTTTAGAAAACTTTATAGGAGTTAAAACCTCTGAATGAATGCTTTAAGTTAAGAAGCTACTAAAACTCTGTAAAGGATTTTTTCCTTTTAAGAATAACTATGACAATTTTTAAACAAATAAATACGAATATTTAATTTTAGGTGGTCAAATTCATAGAGCTGAGGTTGGAGGGGAAGACTAAAATGCAGCACATCTGGGACTTCAGGGGCCGTTTCTATCGTCCCCAGTCAGCCAACTGGACATGGAAAGCTCACGTCAAAGAGAGGGAGGAGGAGAAAGAGAGAAAACTGCTTGTAAACAACTGAAAAATCGCAACCGCGACAAGGTGTAAGTTTGAAAGGATATCCGTCTGGGCAAATCATGGTTTGGATATCGAAGATTTCGGCAGTGGCGTAGTCAGGCCCCCCCCAGGGTGGGCTGAGGAACACAACATCTGCTTGCAGGTTGGCAGCCAGCACCATGAAGTCTCCGCACACGAACTCTATCCGATCCGCCACGCCGTACACCTCAGCGTTGTTGCGCGCGAGACTGAGCTTCTCGGGATCTATATCAATAGCGATCACTGCAAGAGAGAGAGAGAGCAAACACGCAAGTGAGTGCGAGCTGTGAATGCCGCCCCACCGCCCAAAGGACGTTTCAGAAGGAAGGTGTTCTTCTGCAGCCACCAGACAAACCCGCAGCTATACGGTACTGCTGTGCGGTGAGTGACCCAACTTCGGTTTTGTAGATTATCATAGACACAAAGCTACAGCTCCTCGGTGGTGAAGGACCTGCCCTTAGGTGGCAGGAGCAGAGGTTCCACCAAGAGCAGAACCACTGTGTTTACAAACCAGAGAGGGAAGCCAAGGAGACCTGGCAGCTTAAACTGTGTCAAGTGGAAACTTACTCTAAAGATGAACATTTATCTAGTACTGAAAATTGAGGTGAAAAACACACCCAACACAACATAAGATATGATACAAGGGCAGTGGCAGTACTTCATCACAGAAATAAAATTTTAGCCAGGAAATAAAAAAAAGAGAAGTGAAATTTAGATAATATTTATAGAACGGATCATAGCCTACAAAATCTAACACAGTACAAGCTACCATTTGTCTTGCTCAGAAATTACTCAGAAGAACTAGATGAGCTGGTATTTTGCTGGAGTGTTTGATAAGCAGAGGAGTATTGAGCAGTCAATGTTTTTACAAAAGCACTCTCATGATTCACCGCAGTGTCACCATCTGGCAACAGGAACGTACACTAATATTAAGTTCTCATCACTTTTCTGTATTTGGTTCTGGTGCACCTGCAGGTGATCCCATTCAGGTGTTTTAAATACTATTCACACATGACCTGATTTTGGGTATAAAGACTTAACATAACGACAGGGACAAGCAGCAGCTCTGGGGCATCTCTGCAGGTCAGCACTGCAAACAGAGCTTAACCTTTACCAGCAATCTTCAGAGCATCAGACAGACTAGTTACTATGCCAGGTAAAAGTAACTTTGACTAGTACAGCACAAATCCACCTCTGACTTAAAACAGAAAAGCAGTTTTACAGGTCCTTTTTAAAAATGGCAAGCTCATATTGGGAGTCTGATGAAGCAAAAAAAGCTTCTGTTCCTTCAGAAGCACTGAAAAAAAAATTATAAAAATCAGTGAACAAAGTGCATAGCCAATTTTTTAGGGAAAAAAGATTGAAGAAACAAACCAATGTGCTATATGCAACACCTGCTTACCTCTTTTTGAGGTCAGCGCAAACTGAATAGCATTTCCTCCAACCCCACAGAATGCATCCACGATGATATCGCAGTTGAAGGACTGACTGACACGGATGGCAATATGCTCAGCTATTTTCTCAGGAGTAACAGAAAACCAGCCCTCTGCAAAGGAAAGGGAAGAAATGTATTTTCACCTCTTATTTCAAGGTCACTTAAATCAAAAAACAAACAAACAACCCCCACACACAACTGAAGGTTTAGTGTTAATCCCAAAAATTTGCTAAGCAAACAAAGCCTCGCTGAAACAAACAGATATGCTTGAATCTCAGCGACTGCTTTGTTGGCCTCGGTGCTGAGGATTCCAGCTTATTAACAACAAATTCACTGAGACAGCTAGGAAAAACTTCATACATCACGATTACGCTCTGTAACAAATAAAACCAGAAATACATTCTCTCCTATCTGAGACGTTATTTTCTTTCCAGCAATATCTGGTCTGCCAAATAATCTACATGTTTCTGTGGGGGAGTATTAGAAGTGAAAGGCTTACAAAACCAACCAACTCAAGATACAAAAAAGCAGTAATGCTAATTCCTAATTTACCTATGAATTTATGATTCGGTTTCCATGTAAACACGGAAGAACGTCACCTTGAAAGTGACTGCAGAAAGCCAGAACAAAACAGAACAAAAGTAGATCCATCAGCATATTTTTGAACTTTCAAAAATAATTTTATAAAATACAGATATAGAAAAACGTCACTGAGTTTCAAAAAGTCCCGACCAAGCATAATTTTGTTAGAGTAGGATCTTTGGCAAATGTCAGGACTAACACAAAGAGGGTTGCCCCACACTAAAAGCTCTACTGAAGTCCCAGACTTCTGTTCGTCTGCCCATTGGGGGATGGAATTTATCCAGAGGTGCAAATGCACACTCAGTAAAGCTCCTCTTATAAGAAAATCAGTAATAAAATGCAAGAAGGGCCATAGGTTTGGATACATCTCACACCACCAAGTCAGCATACTTTGTACCAAACACACCTCTGTCTAGTTTAATCCCCTCATCAAACCGAGAGAAGAGGCGGTAGCGCTGTGCCCAGTACTTGGCCAGCTCCGGATCACCAGCAATCTCGGCAGGTATAGCTCCCAGCGCAATTTTATTCCTTCTCCTCTTTTTCTTCTCCTTCTTCTTTCCAGTAATTTTTTCATCTACAACTGGAAGACACTGAAAAATTTAACCATTACTGTTCTTGTAGGCTAGGAATGTAATCAGTAGAGTTAACACACAAAACGCTCAAGTTTAACACACTGCTAAATGTCTTTCATTACCATCTGTCAGATTATGAAGATTACTGGTTTAAGTTAAAATAGAGCATCCTACATATCAAGGAAACAGTGCTATCTGTCAGGTATCTGTCACAGTCCTAGAAATCATAGGACTTCACCCATTGTTTAAGAATCCTAACATCTGGCCATCATCTTCAACTGATTGCAATAAACTCTACATAGCGAGCGAACAAGTGGATCAGAGACCAATTTAATGTCCATATATAATTAAGGAATAAAAGCCAAGTTATGCAAGAGTTCTACAGTAGAAATCGAACGTAACTGAGTTACTGTGGGATGGATTAAACTATATGCAGAAACCTGAATTATCCTACAGTTTCCTTTGTTTACAGTGTTACAGAAAAATTCATACTAGAGATTATTTTTTTTTCCTAGAACACAATTTTAACAACACAAACTCCCCAAAGCTTAGCAATGTGCAACCCCAAACCTGACAGTCTGTTCATTTACCTGCAGTAAATCACTCTCATCCTTACAGGGGAACAGGGGTGTGAATTGGAGACCTGTTAGATCCTGTCTAGGATCAACAATGACCGTTACAGATAAACAACGACTGTTTATCTACAATACTGCGAATGTTGAAGACAAGACCTGGGATTCTGGTGATCCAGGAATAAGCTACTTCCTCTAGCATCGCTCTCAATTGGTCTCATTATCCCTTGGACCAAAGGAGTCTCTGAACAAACAGTATAAATAGATACCACACAACATTGGGAAGGCGGTATTAAGTCCACTGCCAATTAATTTCCAGTTTGTAGGAAAATGATGTACCTTGGCTGACATCCTCTGTCTCTGCCCGTAGATAATCAGGAATATCCAGAGCGACAAGCTGCCGCCCACAGCCACGCTCCCGTGTCCCCGCGCCCTGCCCATCGGAGCCGCTCGCTGCCGCGTCCTGCGCGTCCTCCTCAAGGTTACTCCCTCCAGGCTCACAACTGGCCGGGCTAGAAGATGGTGGCTTTTGGCTTGCAGGAGTGGGTGTCACCATGTGAGCGGCTGTAGTACCTTCCTGATCCTCCGAGTCGCTGCTGGAGGACAGTGCCTCCCCTTTACCCTGCGAGGAGGCTGGCTGGGCTGGGGCTTCCTCCCCAGCTTTATTAACCCGCTTCAGGAACTCTTCCACCTGCAATTGTCAAATGTCACAGATGATGAGATGCTGCTGTGAACCAGCTACCAACAGGACAGTTTAAAAGCAGTAGAGTTCAAAAGTACCTGCCATGCATGTCCTCTCAACCACATATATTTTGAAAAAAATAAAATACCCACTGACAAAACATTCAGGAGGGTGTGGAGGTCCTTATATCTGCTCCTCCTTTACAACATTTTGAAACAATTTGTCTTTGGGAACTAGATACTAGCTACATGCAAAAGAGAAACTCCACAAAATCAACCAACAAATACATTAAATCATTCTCAAGTAACATCTAAAATATAAACAGTCAGACTGGCCAACAGCATGGGTGACCAAGACCACAACTCCTTAATTAACGATCTTTTTGGCTTCTGCTGACACAACCAGAAAACAGTGTTTTGTGCTCGGCTGTTAGGGATTGCCAAGCATCCTAGAAGAAGGTAAAAAAGTAACATTTAAAATCTGAAGTAAGATTTCAAAGAGACTTGACTAAAAAAAAAAAATCTACAATGAACAAGTTTTTCTACTCATTATGAATTTCCAAGTTGCAAAAAAAAAAATACTTAAGCATAAAGTTAGAGGTGAAAATAAATGCAAGTAGAGGTATAAGCAAAAATGTTGATATAAATTATTAAGAATATGGCGTTGCATAAAATCCATTAACCTATACAAACATTTTTCTCTCGCTGCTTAAATGCCAGCACTACCAAATGCCCTCACGTGCATTTCAAAACCAGAGTAACTATGGAAACCTAGACACACCGCTAAAGACATGAAGCACCCAGATGTTAGGAATGACTTTCACATAACTTCGCTGTTAAGCTCACATTCCTCTTGACAGATTGCCAAGAGTCCACCAATGCCTTTTCACAGCC
Organism: Pterocles gutturalis; assembly: GCF_000699245.1. Lineage (NCBI taxonomy): Eukaryota > Metazoa > Chordata > Aves > Pterocliformes > Pteroclidae > Pterocles > Pterocles gutturalis. Next base: position 8,160 of record NW_010147073.1, on the reverse strand, counting down.
ATCCTAACCACTCTTCACCTAAGCAGGAAAAAAAAGAAAAAAAAAAAAGAGACTGACATTTAAAAGAGACCACCTACTCTGGGCATTTTTTTTTCATTTTCATAATTCAACATCAGCCAAGGAAGCAGATAAATCTATGAATTACAGCAACACTACCAATTAAGCCTACCTTCTTCAAAGTTTTACTTTTTTTGCAAGACGTTTCAGATTCCTCTGTAAAGAAGATGTGTGTGTTTTTGCTCTTCCTTGGTTTACGCATATCCAAGAATTTGGACTTGAGTTTTGCTTTTTTCTCCAAGTACTGCACACTTCGGTGGGTGAAATCTGGAATTCCACCATACCTGAAATAATTAAAAAAAAAAAAAAAAAGGACTTAGTTGGCTAATTTCCAGTCAGGAAGCTTCAACATGATGTCTACAGAATATGATTCAGACTAAATTATTTCTTTATGAGACGTTTGCTCAACTCTTAAATATATGTCACTGAATGTAGCTGCAAACCAATGTACACTCATGAAAACTTTTAAATATTTTTATTTGAAAATGTTTACCTGAATTAGTTTTGTATTTTTTCATTTTTATTCTAACAGGTTTATAAATTTAATTGGAAACAACTTCCCAGATCAGCCTGAAGAATAGGAAATGAAAAAAAAATATTGATTCATAGGATAAAACATCTTTTTTGTGTCTGTAAAGAACCTCCAAATCAACGACTTTTGTCTCTTGGCAAATGCAATTAAAATAGAGGCAATTCACTTAAATAGTTATTATAAAGCAGAACAGAGTTTGTCAACTACAAAACACACTCCTCTTTGAAAAAAAAAAAAAAATATATATATATGTCCTAAACAACTCGCACCATGCAGAAGGCCTGGACCCAAGCTACACTCCACCGGTGCCCTATGATGGTACTTCCACAGCAGTGACCACAATATCTTCTAGGTTAATGACATTTCACTGGTCAATACCCTGGCAATACTTTATTAAGACAGCAACATTTTCCTAGTATAAAGTGACCTCATTTCCAACACAAAACAGCTCTAAATGCTGATCAAAGTTCACAGGACTCCAAACTGAGAGGACCATTCGCTGCCAGAGTCTTTTTTTTTTTTTAATTTAAGTAGCTGACCAGCCATTTAAATTTTACACAACTGCAAGTACCTTATGAGTTACCCTTCTGTTTGAAAGCACTTTTCTTGTTCTTTAATTAATCTCTGTGACTTTGCATCTCTCTCTAGCCAAAGGATGATAGGATATTAAGAGCAGAGACGAACTTTGGGAATCGTCTTCAAAAGTTTAACAAAACGGGAATGGAGATGAATGGTATTTTAATGACAACAAGAGAGCTGACTGGCTATGAAGAAACCCTGAGCTCCTCATGAGCAATTACTTTTGTCCTGTGCCACACTTGAAACCCAGAACTGAGCAGGTTTCCTCAGGATCTTCCACTGGGTTCTCATCCACGTCCAGTTCATGGCTGGGAAAAAACACAGATGACAGAAAGTTACTTATTGTAAAAAACACTCTTATTTTACAGATACACCACTAAGAAACTCAAGCATTTTAAATATTTGAATATGTGCTTCAGTAAGTTCTTCCACACACTGGTGAAGCCAAGCACGGCAGATAACACGAGCCTATTCATATGCATGAGCACATACTTTTTTTACCCAAATTTAGGGACATATGTCCTTCTATTGGGGTTATAATATTCCAACTATTCCAAATTACCTCTTAAAAATATTTAATATCAAGCCCTACATGGAACTGATTAAGATAGTGTTTGTTCACCCTATTTCCAAATTACCTTCATCATCTATTATGTTATCTACATTAATGCTATGGCAACAGCAAAATATTAGAACCAACCCATCATTAGCAAATAATAATTCCATCCATCCCTTCACGATTTCGTAAATTTATTAGAGAGGAAGACCCATCCCATCATCTTTGAGGCTATACATTTTGTGAGAAGGAAGAAAAATACTGTGACAAGGCAGAGATTAGCTTGTCACCTTGCACAGTCATTGAGGCCATACACTGTTTTCATAAAGAAAAGAAATATCCACTGCTTCTTGCCAGGTAAAGTGATAAGCAGTGATGGAAGACTGTGTGGTTTTGTACTGAAGTTTTAACTCACAATCTCAATCACATAGTTACTATAAATCAGGAGGCTTCTGGACCTGGGCTTCTTGAGAAAAAAGCTTGTCCAAATGTCGTGACTTGCCTTCTCTTGACTTTGGCATGTCTGTATTCAGGAGGCTCTTCATCCTCATCTTCATCTCGGTCACAAAGCAGTGACTGTTCTTTGTCATTTGAATTTGAGCTACATGACCCCTGCGAACCTAAAAAAGATACATGAGGTCGTATTTCCTTCCGCACAAATTAATTCCTAATCTTCCTGTCCCCAAAATACATCTGCAGCTACAGTTAGGTTGCCTTATAGACCTGAATCTGACAAATAAGGCATAACTGCCAAACACACCTACCTTTACCTGTCTCTGATGGACAACATACCAATACAAGCTGCCAGTATTAGTTACACTGTAGAGTCAATAATCTTAAGCAGGGTCAACTTCGAATTATCTCAGCTCTCCAAAAAAAATAAAATGCCTACAAGGTACAAATTCAAAACAGTTTCTTCCTTGTTCATAGATTTTGTTTCCATTTAATTAGCTAAGCAAAGATATTCATATTCGTTTAATAAGAGAAGATTCCCAACACTCCTCTCATTTCTGGTAGGAAAGGAGGTTTTCCTTTCACCTCTCCTATTCCAGCTCTACTGCAGGATCAAGATGGGACCACACCTGTTTTTTCCTTCCTTAGAAGGTCACCAGCAGCGGGCTCAGAGGTTTCCCACCAAACTGAAGTCCCGAGCGACTGACACTGTGCTTCATCCCTCCTCTCCAGCAGGAGAAACCACACAACAGTCCGGAAAGACACCACACTGCTGCTTGCAGCGAACACTGGCAGGAAGAACTGGCTCTCTCCTTCCTCTGCACGCTGAACTGGCTGGCAAAAAAAAATCTCCATCCCAGCCTTGTACCTCCCTCACAGAAGCTTTTCCAGCAGCGTAAGGCACAGCCACTGGCTTTCAGCACACTACCACATCACCTGGCACTTCCACTGGTGAGCACTGGCTGTGAACATGCGAATTTGGAGTTGTAAACACGACTGCAGGTCACTGCTTAATTGATAACTTCATGCTGGAAAGGACCTCTGGAAGTCACCCAGCCCACCGTAAGACAGTACAGCATAACAGGAGTTTATTTTCAAGCATGGCATTTTTAGACAGAAGGCAAACCACCCCTCAACCCCAGAACTCTTTTTTTTTTCCCCCTCAAAAAGCTGTTCTTAAAATTTGTCAGATTCATGAGAACATCAAACTCAGTTTTTGTTCATTTTCAGCTATCAGTGAAAAAAAAGACACAACATCTAAATGACACAGTGGCAACACTAAGATAAATAAATAACTTGGCACTGACAATGCTCTCTCACCACTTTCTCTATATTTGAAGATTTATGCAGCATCTGTTCTGTTAAAATCACTTCTGTCTGAATTGAACAGTAAGTTCAATATATTGGTTAGAGAGAAGAGAGATCACCTAGAGAAGCAGAGGGAAGGAAAAGGAATCAAGTAGACAATCACTCCACAGAACACTTGATCAGCTGTTTTGAAATGGCAAAATATACACATGCTCTTCTCTCTTTTATATAACCACCCAGAGAAATTCTGGTAGACTCAATTTTACCTGATTTTGTATTACCTGACTGGTGAATATTTTTATTTTCACAAGAGGCACTCCTCTTCCTGGTTCCTCCATCACAGGGCTCCTTCTGGCTTTCACTGTCAGATGAAATACCCTCTTGAGGACCTTGGTGGGTGAGAGCTGCACTGCTCTGCTCCACTTCCTCCAAATTCAGATTTAAATTGTAAATCCCAGAGATTATTTCGCTGTGGGGCTCAGCACTTGAAGGGAGTGTTTCCTCACTTCTGGTGTTACAGGGAGACAGCTCCAAGCTCAGCACTTCACTTGGGCTAACCAAGTCCTCTTCTCCTGAAAGATCCACCTCCTGGATAACCCCATCAGCTTCCACATTGTCACCATGTGAGCTCTCAGTAGTCCATCCTTGACTTGTCCAGTACTGAAACTGCTCCCAGTAATACCAGTACAGTTCGCTGTAATGCTGCTCCCACTCTTCCTTGGTGTCTGGACTATTCCAAGGCTCGGTGGCTGTTGTGGCCTCAGATGATGAGACCACTGGATGCTTCTCCAGCCAACTTTGCCAAAGAAGGCCCTCTCCATACTTGCTCCAGTACTTCTCCCATTTTTCTCTAAGTTTGCTGGGTAAAGTCTCATTTGCAAGACTGTCTGAAATTTCACAGTTCCCTTCACTTACAACCTGAGGTTTGTTGCTCTTCTCACACTGCTCTGTAGTTAGGACCAGCTCACCAGAAACGGACTGGGTATGACCACCACAAGCTCGATCCTGGCATTCCTCCTGTTTCATTTTATCCTCACGTTTTTGCTGCAACTCTTTTTTCTTCTTCTTTTTCTTTTTCAAAATCTTCATGTTACTTCTCTTTCTATAATTTTCTGTTGCCTAAAATATAATGGAAAAACATATTTAGAAGGCCACAACATGTATGCAGTCTTTTCTTGTCCTCTCTCCAAGCACCCTTCTGTTTCCACTGTAACCCTCCTTCTCACTGCAACTCCACTATTAGCTTTCTCCCCACAAAAGGGTGTAGGGTTTGTGGGTCCGATAGGGCTGACATGTCTGAGGCAGTTGTGAGGAAGAGCTGTGAGAAGGTCTATAGAAAGGCGTGCACACCAAAAGGCAGAATTACAGAGAAGTGGGGCTGCTGGGAGGGAGGGCATCAGTCGCTCAAGGATTCAGAAGGAAAGACATCAACATCAAACGCTATAAAATCCTACAGGGAGGTTGGTCAGGAACTGAGGGGTCACTGGGTTGAGCTCAACAGTAAAACAGTATCTCAGTAACACCAAGGACCAGTTTTGGGGGGCTGTGGAGGCTGACCTGTACTGTTGCTGGTATCTGCCTGGCCAGCAAACACTGTTCAGGTGTCTTACTAGTGAACGCACAATACTCAGCCTACTAGAATGTTAAATCCTTGCTGTCTTTGGATGCTTTAAACAAAAAAGCATGGCTTTATACTCGTAAGCTCTGCAAATCCTGCAGCTGAACCTCTGGATGTCTGAGCACACTGACCCAAAAGAGGGGTGTAACATTCTCCCCATCCCATACTGATCTCCGAGCTGTCTACCAGGAACACAAGGAGAAAGCCTCCTCTCCAAACAGGTGGGCCCTTCACTTGTGCAGAACAACCACGTTGCTTCTTACAACAAACTCAGGCTACGACAGTTGTCTAGTGGCACAGAAGACAGAAACCTGTCACCAAAAGGAAACACCAAGGTAACTTGTTGGTTTCATCCAATACAACTCCACTTGTTTCAGTGGGGCTTGCTGTGCTTCCAGGTCCATATTAGATAAAAACATCCAAGAAAAACAAGCTGGTTTATCAGATACATCTGACAATTTTTTTCATAAACAGACAAATTAAGTTTGGCAGGTAAAAAGACGGCCGTGATGAGGGGCTACAACACACACAGGCAAAGGACTGCAAACGTACAGATGTTATCCCAGATGTCTCATCAGCTGCAATCCCTGGTTTGTTGCATTGACAAACACATGCGGTGGACTATAAAGAAGCTAGGTTCAGAGAACTGCCACTAATCTTTCATCCACATCCCTCATAATTTCATGTTAATACATGCAGTGAAAAGAACAATGCTTAGCAGTAATCTAGTAAAAACATACATTATTTACTCATTGAACACCTGGAAACACAAAATAAAAAGAAATAAAGCAAATAAAGATGTACCACAAAGTCCCTGTGGGCTGACTGCCCACCGAACTGAAGAGGCAATCCCATGCTCTTCATAAGTTCAGCTTCCGAGTCTAGTACAACTTCTTCCAGGTCCAGAGCATGATGAGCATCCACCTTTAACGTCACACTGGGACAACGGCTCTCCTCCTCAGACTCTTCTTCCTCTCCTGTTAACAAACCATATTAAGAGAATATAATCCATTTCTGATACCTCAGTGCAACAACATGTCCTACAAAAACCAGCAGAACTGTCTCTAAAGCTCCTTTTTGCATTTAAAATTTTCCTCATAAATGCCTCAGTTTCTGCATACCTCTAAGTAGGAACCGGAATCTAACTTCAACAGCCAAAACTTTGCACTGGGTCTGGCTGGGATGGAGTTCACTTTCTTCATAGCAGCCCCTGGGGCGCTGTGTTTGGGATTTGTGTGTGGACAGCACACTGATGTTCTGGCTATTGGTGAGCAGTGCTTCCACAGCCTCTAACTTTCTCTTCTCCCACATCTACCAATTTTTTAAGCAACAACAGATGTATATAAAGTGACAAATATCACCAAGAAAGTAGGAACTGTATACTCATGGAAATTGTGAAACACAGAAGTTCTTGACACAGTTGATAAAACCGAAAAATTTCAGATTTTTTTTTTGTCAGGATATATTTACTGCCAAATTATCACATAGCACAAGACCCTTCTGGTTTTAATGGATGACTCTCACCACAATTCACTCATATATGCACACAAATATGGTTTACATTCTCCTTCTTCACTGCTCTCATATTGCCTTCATCTAACTTGTGCTATTATTAATTATCAGCTTCTACGGACATTCCTTTCCGTTCAGACTTCTTCCTTTCAAATCAAGCTACTATATGATGCTGGAGCTAGCCAGACAGCAATGGAAAAACCAGATACCAAAAAAATTATGTTCAGATATGCGTACATGGGGAATTCAGGAGGACGGATGGAGCAAAAGAATGCTGTTGAATTTGCCACAGCATGCACCATGATCATTCCCAAAATATAAGCAAGCCAAGGGAGAGATTTACTCTTCTGGTCCTCCTCATATGATTCCTCGTGTGCATGCAAATCATAATTGTGCCCTTCGCGGCTATTGCTTCTTCTCTACTTCTGGCCCAGCAGATTAATCAGCAACAGCTTGTGTCCTAGGCTGGGGCAGAGGCAGCAGGACAGTACTGCTCCCAGGCAAACATCTACGATCTGCAGCCTCTCCATGAGATACCTGATTTGAGTTAGCTGAAATTATGATCTGAGAACTGGTCAGTGTCCTGTGAGCTCGTCTGCTCTGTGCACCAGATGGAGATTATGGGAGGTGGTGTCCAGACAGGAATAAACATCGCACCTGGTTTCACACAAACTTCCACATCAAGATTATGGTAACCTGAACGCTATGCAACTGCCAAGTTATTATTCACATCTATCCCCATAACAAATGTACTGAAAGCCAGAAACAAGAACAGAAGTACGGGTTAGCAGTTATACAGCCTTAGTGTACCTTAAATAACCACACACAACTCACTTCAAGTATGATGGCACATCATATATCGTACAGTACATTTTATTACCTTACCTGTACTGCCATTGTCATCTTTGACATAAAATCCTTTTAATCCCAGTTTATATAATTTTCGATCTCTGTAAAAATGAAGACAGACACTGATGCAGAAGGTCATCACTAAAGCATTTTTTTTTTTTTTACAGTAAAAGCAATCATTCAGGGGAAAAAAACTTTTGCAAGGACGTGGCAAAGTCTCCATGGCTGGTGATCGCAAGCTGCGTCTGGACGGGGTGCTGAGTAGCCTCAGCTGGGCTCCCCCTCCCATGAAAGGCTGGAGCAGGTGACCTGTCGAGGTGCCTTCCCACCTGGGCTGCCCTACAACTCGAAACACACAAACCTGAGAAAAATCTGAAAAAGGCACCACTTCAAAGCCTGATGGGCTTTAGATGAGAGATGCTCAGAAAATGCTGCTGCTGCTACACAGAACATCCCCCAACTCCACTGCAGGCCCACAAAAGATTCTGCTGAAGGGAAATTACACTTCTTCAGTCCAAACCTGCAAACATTTCAGCCACCACCCAACGCTGAAGGCACCTCATCTCTGTCAATGCCCCCCTCGCACGCAGCTAAAGCTCCTGCACCGGTCGTGACCGCTCCTCCCAAATCACCCATCTGCGACAGACACCCCGGGAGCAGCACCCTCCCTCCCCCTGCCCCCGAGGCTGCGGAACC
>NW_010147072.1:0-5810 GCF_000699245.1 Pterocles gutturalis | reverse complement strand
GAAGGCATTAAGCACCTCAGCCTTTTTCTGGTCCTTAGCGATAATGTTCCCTCCTGCATCCAAGGAGGGATGGAGATTCTCCAAAGCTCTCCTTTTGTTGTTAATTTATTTGGAAAAACATTTTTTATTATCTTTTACCACAGCAGCCAGGGTGAGTTCCAGCTGGGCTTTTGCCTTCCTAATTGTAACTCTGCATGACCTGGCAAGATCCCTGTACTCTTTTTGGGTTGTCTGACCCTTCTTCCAGAGATTGTAGACTCTCCTTTTTTCCCTGAGTCCCAGGAAAAGCTCTTTGTTTAGCCAGCCTGGTCGTCTTCTCTGCCACTTTCTCTTTCTACAGATGTGGACAGCCTGTTCTTGTGCTTTTAAAGCCACACTCTTGAGGAATGTCCAGCCTTCCTGGGCAGTCCAGGATTTTTATGCTAGTCCAGATTGACATTAAGAGCTAACATTTCCAGGCTGGATTCTTCAGTCTGCAGTGAATCCTGGCCAGCTGGCCAAAGCATGAGTTGGAGCTCATTTCTGTTATTACAAAACTTGTTTCCAAAATGTCATTGTGGTGCCGCTGTTATAGATAGCATCATAGATAGGTGAGGATGTCTCTTCTGTCCTCCCCATTTTCAGTGAGGATTGGGAACCTGGCTAAATGTATTGCCTTGCTCAGGCAATTTTTATGCTGGTAGCGTTTCAAGGCCATTAAGGTGTTCTGAAGACCTGTCTTGAATGTATCCATTCCCTGTCATGGTGAATGAGGGAAGCCGGGTTACCTGCATAGCAGCCCATGGTCTGTGGCTGCTGGAGCATAATGTTTTCGTAACTTCAGAAGTCATGAGCTTGCTGCGGAAAGTCCTTGAGAGAAGGCACTATTTTCTTTTTCCAGTGCCATAGTGTGTGATTGTGCACGTACAGCAGTTAAGCAGACATCTAAAACTTAGAGGAATTGCATCCTTTGGCAGCTCAGGAACGTAAGTGAATCAGAGGCTGTGTAACTGTGAGACAGGAGAAGCAGAGGTGTTTCCAGATACTGTTGTCTTTAAGAGATGTGTGCTGGTCCATAATTGATGCTTCTATATACCTTTTTTCAATGATGTCTTTCTAGAAGGAGCTACCCTGCAGGCTCTTTGCTGAGCTCAGTGCTGGTGGCTGTGGTTTGTGAGGGGGTGTGCAGAACTGTGTGCTGGCATAAGGCAGGTTCCCAGGCAATGCGGTGGAGTGACTTGATGGTATCTGCCTAGCCTACATGGTTTGTGATCACATGCCACGTGCTTTTCTGTTCTTGCTCTTAAGATAGGTGCTGATGATCTCTTGAGATGCTGTTTGTCCATGTCTGTAGGATAAAGTGGCCATAGAGCTGCTGCATGGTGTCACATCTCCCTAAGGGGGGTTGCTGTGTGATGTAGAGCCAGAGTGATGGATCCAGAATGTGTCTCCCAAGCCAGAACAGGCTTGGGTTAGGAAAGACTCAGAAAAAAGGAGTCTTGCAGCTCTCAGGCAGTCCTTGAAGGGTCCTGTGTAGCCAGACAGAAGGTGAACTGCTTCAGATCTATTTTAAACTTTGCAGGGAAGCTGCCCTAGCCTGTGGTGCCATTTTTCTTTTCCTCCTCTGTGACTAGCCTTGGTGAAGCTCAGACTCTGTCAAAGAGCTCCCTCTGCACGCAGACAAAGTTGGCCAAGGGTGAAGCAGGTAGACCATGGAAATTGGAAAGGTAGTAGGACAATACTCTAGTAAAGGACAAGAGTGAAAAGTTAGCTGCAGTTTCTTGATGCAAAGCCTATGTAATTCAGGGAAGGATCTCCTGCAGACATCAGTGGATTTCTCCATCAGTCCTTTTAGAAGAAATGGGAAAAGTCCTAGGAATAAATCCTGGTATTAGATCTCTTTATACAAACATGGGACCCACTGGCCTCATGGAGAGTACCTCTCTCTGTAAAGCACAGCTGGTGTACACTGAATTTACAGGTGCTCCTCTGTGTAGGTGGTGGGGCTGACCTTCCACTTTTTGGGTCTCCCTGCACACTGCTTTCCTGAGTTGTGTCACAGCCCATGAAGGCACCAATCCCCTGTACATTTTTCTGTAGTGTAACATTGCAGGGTATTAGTTCTGTAGTCACATGCCTTAATCACACTGGCTTACATCCTGAAAGCTCTCTACTCATTCAAATGCTTAGTGGTTGGAAATCAGCATTGATTCATTGATTTTGTTAGAAATATACAAGTTTTTCAGACTCAACTCTCTTTAGTTTTTATATGGTGTTGTGGTTTAATACAACAACTGCTCCCTCACCCTCTTCCCTCACAGTGATGGGGGAGATAATTAAAGGGGTGAAGGGAAGAGAGACTCGTAGGTTAAGAACAATTTAACACCTGAAAATAATAATAATAATGATAATAATAGTAATATATACAGATGAGTGATACACAGTGATGCTGCTCACCACCTGATGATCAAGACTTAGCCTGTTCCCAGCTGACAGTCCTGGAGCAGGGAGAGTCCCAAAACCACACTCCCAAAATGGAAATAAGAGCCTGAGCGTCTGAGACCAAGAGCTGACCGAGGGAGGGAGATGACTCTAGGAGAAGGACCACCCAGAGAGACCTGACCCAGAGCAAGAGAGAAAGCATCCAGAGAAGATCCTCATCTTTATACTGGGTATGACATGCATGATATGGAATAGACTATTGGCCACTTTGGGTCTCAGTCCTAAAACTAAGATCAAATCCTAGGTTAGTAATTGGGGCTGTGCTCCCTCCCAGCTTCTCCTGCACCTGCAGACGCTGGCACAGCAGAGAAGCTGAAAAGTCCTTGACTGTCCTAGCAGCAACTGTAAACATTAGTATGTTATCAGCCTTCTCAGTACAAATCCAGAACACAGCCTCTCACTCACTGCTATGAAGAAAGTTAACTCTGTCCCAGACAAAACCAGAACATATGGGTACCCCTGCATACACTGCCTGAGTTTTGAATGGGGACTGACTGTGTTGCATAGGCTAGAATCAGCCCAAATTATTTCAGCTCATTAGGAACATCTTGCAAGTGACCCTCCTGTCTCAGGTCAATTACCTTTTCTGTACTGTCACTAAAACTTCACTCTTTCTCCAGTTTATGTGGTCAAGAGCCTCACACATAGCATTAAGAAAAATGCTCTATGCTCAGTTCTACTTTCATGTGGCTTGCATTTCTTCTTCATCTCTCCTCATCTTAACATAATTGCAGTCTAGGGCAGACTTTGCTGCTGATGGAGAAGCTAAATGAAGTGTTACTTCACACACACATGGTTGTAAGCACAGAACCAGCCCCCAAGGTGTGTGTGCAGCAGGAGAAAGGGAAAGCCAAAGGGATCGGGATTTGATTTACTCCTGGTTTCTTCTTCAGGCTGTCATTCTACATTTCCTCCCACGTCCAGGGCTTGGTTTTCTAGAAACTCTCAGTCAGGTCTGGCTTTCCTGGCACTATGGCACTATGTTCAGTCCTGCTGCTGTCACTTTCCCTGTTCCCTCTGAACTCTACAGGTACTAGGAAATTTAGTCCTGTTCCCCTTCAGGGTGAGCAGACATTTTTCTTTTTTTTTTTTTTGTCTTTCCTCTCTCCAAATCCTGGGTTCATGCCTTTTTTTTTTTTTTTTTTTTTTTGGAGTAAGCAGAAAGGGGCAGAGCTGGAACTGTGTTTTAACTGCATTTCTGCCTGGCTCCTTTTTCCAGTTTAATACGAACACTTGGCTAGATTTTTTTCCCTTTCAGTTCTTTTTTCCTGCAATACAGACACATTTATTTCCAAGACAGTTAGGTCTAATGCAAACTGGTGGAGTGCCTGAGGACTGACTCTAACCAAACGAGCACTTTGGCTTCCATCAGTGTTCATGTTTAAAAATAAAGACAACCACTAAGCAAACTTTCCTGGACTGGTGGGTTACAGGCATCAGCTCTGCAAAAGCATTGCTGCTCATGCCAAGATGCTTCAGCTCCATGCTGGAGCACAGTAGGCCTCCTAGGAGTTGGTGTCTGTTGGATGTTTCCTCCTCCTGCATCACATGTAAGTGCAAGCGATGTCCTGGCAGACGAGTGCAGAGCTGTAGGCAACAGGTCTCCCCACTGTGCTCCTGCCCTCCATGTGTGTGCGCCAGGTGGTGATCCTACCTGCCAGGAGATGACTGAGAAGGAAGCCCAAATTCCTACCAGTCTAACTCCTGTCTCCCATGACCTGCTATGCTCTACATGGAAAATGCCCTGCAGCCAGGACTGTGTTCCTGGCTGGATTCATACATCTGCATGCTCTGCATGTTGGACAGCTGGAGCTGCAGGGAGTCACCAAGAGGATGTGGGGATGGGCAGGATAAGGGTTAGGTTTCCACTCACTGACAGCACCTAGTGAGGTAAAAAGGAATGCTTTTTCCTCCAGCTGGGAAACAGGACAGAGCATGAGCAGGTGAAATAGGTTCACCAGGGCATGTGCTGTACATAGACAACACCATCCCACAGAGGGTTAAAGAGCTTCACCAGGTCTGAAGTGATGGAAGCTGCACAGCCACATGTCAACTTCTACCTGGTAGAGGGAGCAAAAACATAACTTGTTGCAGGGCTGGGAACAAGGCAGTTCCTCTGGTGGTGCTGCATTTCCTCTGCATTTCCTCCCTAGCTGAGGTTCCTGGTTTCTGTGCTCACCTACCTTTCTCAAGGACTTCCACAATGAGACAGAGGTTGTCCACGTTGCCTTTTTGTCACAGGACAACACAGTGCTTCTGCAGAGCCTGTCTGTAGGCTTTTGATAAAGACCACTTTCCTTCCTTCCATCTCCTGTCACCCGTGCCAGGCAGAGGTGCAGCACTGCTGAATTAGGAGGAACATGTGCTTTGAAGCTGAGATCTCACACCTGATTGAGTAAGACCTTCTTCAGCCCTAGCAACTCTGCTTGCAAATGCCTGCCTCTACACTGCCAGCGTGCGAGTGCATGCTTCAGGACTCCTGGTCTGCTTGAACTCTGTTCTATTTTCTGTTCCCACTGCTTCTTAATCCAGCCTGGCTCCCCTAGAATCTAGTCAATTTATCAGCCAGGGTCTAGCCACAGGTCATCTAATAGGAACCTGGAGACATGTATGAGTCTTCACCTTAGGTGTTGCAAGTATTAAGCAGAGCTTTCAAACATCCTGTATATAACTTTCTCTGTTTCTAATTGCATTTGCCCTGGCCAACATGTTTTCTTCTATCCACCTCAGTCTTTAGAGGAGAGTAATTGCAGATTATTTAGCCAATAACAAGAACTTTATCTTGGCCACAGAAGGTTCCAGCAGAGGATTTTATTGATGGACTTTCCTTGCTGAGAGTTAATGCTGTTGGGAAAGCATCTTTCTGAAAGCTGTGCTGCATTTACTTTTAATGAGGGCAGAAACTATACTTGCCTCAGACTGATTTGAGTAGAAGCAGTTGTCCCTTATCTCTGCTGTGATTTCTAATGACAGTGGCAGGGGAAAATTAAGGTACTATCTTGTTGCTAAAACTCACAGGAGTGAAAATTTGGTAAAGTCTCTAGGTGTCAGATAGTGGTGCCTGAAGCCAATCCATTGCACAGCCTTAACTCCTACCAGGAAGATGATCTTATTTTCAGTCACATGCCATCTTATTTATTGAGGAGCGGCAGAACTGTAGTAGGAAACAGCTCTGTCCCAGCATGAGTCAAACAGCAAAGGGATTGCTGGGTTAGGCTTCAAACCTGCACAGCTTGACAGCCATGAGAAGATGGGTTGTGAAATGTTTGGTGCAGGAGTGGAAGGCCAAAGTAAAATTTCACTAAACTACAATAATATTAAAAACAATA
>NW_010147071.1:0-12959 GCF_000699245.1 Pterocles gutturalis | reverse complement strand
AAAAATGCAACTTTCAGATTACCTTTTAAAATGCGCAGGAAGTCCAAAAGGATAAGAAGGAGATATTAAAAGATGCTGGGTTTTTGCCCTCTCATGTTTCAGCAAGGGATTCTAAATATCATCATGGGAGAAATCAATTTGCAGCAGCTGTGGACATCCTTAAGGGCTTGAACAGCTTAATTGGAGAAATGTTTTAGAAGTTAAAAGGCCAGAATCATGTCAAGTACATGAAGCAAAAATTCACAGATGCTTCTAAATGTATTCATTATAAAGTATTACATAGGACAGCAGCAATGTAAAAGAAAATGTTCAAAAAGGATCATTAAAAGCTAGTTTCATTGATGAATTCCAATCAGATACCAAAAATATTAATATAAGCACATATATTTTAATCCATTCTAAATAGTTATATTAGTAATTTTTAGGAATTGTCCTTTAATATGTATTTAAGATATAGAAGATAAATTTTCAGGTACTTAGAAACATAATAGCCACTTAATTAAAGTCAAGATTGAAATTTAACAGTTCACTTAAACTACTCATCTCCTAATTTAGTCCTATTCTTTAGGTTGTATTTAGTCTTCAGGCAGGGAGACAACCTAACTTTGATGAAAGCTGAAGCCCAAATGCACAGAATATGAATGGGCACCAAACCTCTGGCTTTCAACTTCAGAGCCAGAATACACATTTATCCTTTGGCTTAATTGCACATAGAAATAAAGGTGCCTTTAAAAGCACCTGTTTGCTGAATAACTCAGAGCTTCAGGATGAAAATAGCACAGGAGGAAAATAACGTCCGAATAGGAAACAGCAATTCAACTGTTCAGTATTACCTCCTTTCATTAAATGCGTGCATTTTAACTTTCCCATCAGAACCCCTCAGCAGTGCTGCTTAGGAAGGAGACAATGTTCATTACCAGCCCATCACTCCCAGGAAGGGGAGGTTCTTCAGCTACTGCTCTCACCAGTGAACTATGACCTGAAATGTGGATAAATTAATAAGCTGAAGAAAATGCTACTGTTCAGGAACTACTGTAAGCTTGCTAGAAGTAAAGGAGGTCATGAAAATCTTGGTGTTTCCTCCCACTCTCACCCTGGAGCTCAAATAACTTCAATGTACTATTGCAACGGAGGTAAATGGCAGAAAAAAATCACAAAAGATCCTTGCTTACTCTTTGGTAGTGTAAATTTACAGCACCATAGAAAAAACACCAGTTGCACAATGGTGACATAGGTCAGTGTATCTGCAACAATATTAGTAATATACTTTCTGAATAGATACTCTGTTATTTATCACACAAAAAAGTATAACATAGATTGATCTAAGGATGATTAGATTTATATAGTATTTATATAGGTAGTTTGACTGAAAACATTATCAACCACCTCAGTTCAAACTATGATATCCTCATTGGCCTATTTACAGTTTCTCAATCTAGTGCCCAGCACGCTGGTATTACACAGGATTATTTTTTTAGTAATTATTCTAATATTGGCTTCTGTGTTGTATTTAGAATTACAGAGTCACAGGATGGTTTGGGTTGGAAAGGACCTTAAAGATCATCCAGTTCCAACCCCCCTGCCCTGGGCAGGGACACCTCCCACCAGCCCAGGTTGCTCAAAGCCTCATCCAGCCTGGCCTTGAACCCCTCCAGGGATGGGGCATCCACAGCTTCTCTGGGCAACCTGGGCCACTGCCTCACCACCCGCACAGGAAAATATTTCTTCTTAATAACTAATCTAAATCTCCCCTCTTTCAGGTTCAGTAAAACCATTACTCCTTGTCCTGTCGCGACACCCCCTGATCCAGAGCCCCCCCATCTCTCCTGTAGCCCCCTTTCAGCACTGGAAGCTGCTCTAAGGTCTCCCGGAGCCTTCTCTTCTCCAGGCTGACCAACCTCAACTCTCTCAGCCTGTCCTCGGACAGGAGGTGCTCCAGCACTCTGATCATTTTTGTGGGTCAATACATGTTTTACCTAAGGAAATCTTCAATTCAGGAGCCTATTTCTACTCAGGAAATATATATTTAATCAAGATTATGTATCTGCCTAACTGTAGCAAGCCATATCTAAGGTTGATGTCTTATCGTCTCCCAGTCCATCTGCTTGCCAATGTAACTAGTCCCTATCAAAGGCTAGTAATCAAAAGCCATTGTTGTTCTTTTATGTTGTACAATAAATAGCTCTGAAGCTTTCTGTTATAGAAATTATGAAAAGTATTGAAGCTATGACACACATATCCTCTACAACAAGAAACTAGAGTTAAAAGACGAATTTGTGTTCTAATTGAGCTAATTATTTGGAAATGAGATTGCAGGAAGCCCAAAACATTGATCTAATTCTCTGTGGAATGCCTTCTGGTAAAGAGGACATGAAAAGAGTCCTCACCTCATGCCAGTAATTATTTTGGAGAATACAGAGCTCAATGTTAGGTCTGCTTGTCTAACGAAATATCTAACTAACAATAATAATAATAATAAAACAAACAAACACCAAAAAACAACTCCTGTTGTGTAGAGCTTCCTGAAGTGCTAGCCTTTGTCAGAGACACAATCTCCGCTGCAACTGTGTGGACCATCTTCTGTTCAACAATACAGAGGTTAAACTCAGTCACTGGCTACAACTCCATACCTACAGTTAGCATGAGGCTGAAAAGATGTTGGGTGGGAATCAGGTGGTGTAGAGCAGCACCACTCCATTAGAACAGCTGAGGAGATAACTTTAAATCCTCATTAATAAATATATAGGCTCCATACAATGGACCTGAGCCTCTACTGTGCTACTCCAAGTTTCTGTCCTTGAAATTTCTTCTAATTATTTTAATGATAGAATTATATGACTAAAGTATCAATTAATAGTGATAAAACCAACCATTATTTCAATGATGGATGTGTACAGTACATACTGTTACAGTCTCCATAGCTAGTTCCAGTACAAGTCCAAGAACTATTCAGAAATATCCCTGAAATCTCTTTCCCCCAAAAAACATTTTTTTTCTTTTTTCACATCTTATTCCAGGGAACCTTGAGCAACTCTAGCTGTAGGGTTCTTTCCTGCATTTAGCTTTCTCCTTGCCAAGAGATGCTACAAAACATAATATATGCAGCCTCAGAGTTACAAGACAAATTTGTTTTTTTTGTTTTCTGTTCATAAAATCAGAAAAAAAAAAACCCACCCCCTATGTTTTGCTTAAAACATATAACTGGAAACAAACAGCTACATTTGCAACATCCACCTTTCTGTATTCAGACTATTGAGTGCACAGTCCTGTCATTCTTACTTAACTTTGACTAAGTTTGTACTCTTTTTCGCTTCCTTAGGCAGTAAGCCCTTTGTATTGTTTGCTGGGGGCAGTCCCAAATTTGCAGTCTCTGCTGGTGCAGTCATTTGCAGGTGCTGTCTGATTTCCACCAAAGAAGAGAGCAGCTGTGCTGCACGTACCCTGGGCAGTCTGACTTCTCACTCCCAGCAAGGACAACTTTCTTCCATGGACTGGGGCAGCAGCAGCTTGCAGGAAACATATGTGCAGCAGAAGCACTTCCAGAGCTAATCACTTCAATTTACTGGTTGCTGTTTTATTTACATACCTCCAAATTTGTTTTATCGTTTTCATTTTCTACTCATAATATACACAAGAGGAAAATTAGTCAAAAAAGTCATATGAAAATAACCTTTCAGGTTTTTCATAGGTAGACAGGATATTCTGATATGGGAGTCCATTATTTTTCCATTTAGGCATTACAATATCCTTTAACTTACTCCCTATTTCCCTGCCTAATTTGCCATCTCTTAGATGCCAAGAACGTGTAAAAATCTCTGAGGGGCGTTTCTCTCATCAGCAGAAAAGGAACATCGGAATAATGACTTTCAGGCATTGGTGGCAAGCATTGTATTCTCAGAAGCATAAAATCCGAAATGGAAAAACTCCTAATAGGTCACCTAAACTATCTTTCTGCACAAACTGAGTTCTGCATAGTTGAAACATCCTCAATTTCATTAAGGATTCCATATGCAGACTTCTTTCCAGTAATACAGTCATACCCTCTTCCCCATATCCCCCTTCAATCTGAAGGAGGCAGCAAAATTCAGAATATGTAGGGAATAAAGGACAAGAAGCTCAGAGAGCTGTTACGTTAAAACCACCAAGTTAGCCTGACATAACCCAGAGTTTTGGGCTCTGTTTTATCAGGAAAAATTATTAGCCTGGCATACCATTTCTGTGGCAATAATTACTTTCTGAATATACTGGAATAAATTTAATCTTGATGAAATTCCATCTGATGCCAATGCAGTGACTACTGCCTTTCTAATACACCTCTCAAATTCCCATATCAGGAGCGTAAGATCTTGAATTTCCTCAATAATGAACTTTCTTACACAGTTAGATGACTACCAATAGCTAAAGATACACTTTAGCAGTTCCTCTCAGAAAAAATAATCATCTGTTAGCGAAAGCTAATACGTCTACACTTGCTCTCTGCTTAGTTCTGCAACTTTTCAGTTACACCTCTACCCGATCTGTGCTATTGTTGTAAGCAAGAATTTAAAACATTAAATGGCCTCTGAACTGGACATCTGTTTAATCAAGTTACACTATTCAACCAGTTTCACCAGCAGAAGTTGGGACAGAATATCTACCCACATCCATATGGTGTTCGCAAACACCTCTAGACCACGGATCACCAAAAGGTATTAATACTGTCAAGAGTTTTCGGCCACACTCTCATGCTACCAGCGGAATAATAATAATAATATTTTTCATCTGCCTTGAGGATAAAGGAATGAAGTGAGGGTGAAGGAGCTAAAAGGTTTATCTTTCATTCCAGAGCTGTTCGGTGGATCTGGAAAGAGCAGACATCTCACACACTGTTCAGCTGAGTAGCAAGTAGCAAACAGGCACAGATGGATGAGAAGCTGACCTTCCGAAGCATCATTCAGCAGAGCTGAATTAACACAAAGGTATAAATAACCAGCTATTAGTATTGCAGCAGAAGCAGCGATTCTGTCACACTGCAAGGCAAGACAATCAGATTTTATTATTCGTATGGAATCACAGTTGCTACGGGGTAGACAGGAGTGAAGAGAGACAAATAAATTATAACCTTTTTGCAAAAAGTCAAATTAAAGCAGTTTTGTGGAAGCATATCAAGCAAGAAGAGCTCTTCCCAAATGGGGCTTCTTACATTCATTTTGACAGCAAGGGAATTTTTTCCAGATCACATAAAAGCAAGAAAGAAAAAGTTTCTGTCATAGCTTAAGCCAGTAGTTTTCTCCTAGAAATGTGTTTACAGTTTCAGTCTCAACAGGGAGGCATGTTTTGCATGTAAATAGCAGGTGCTATGGAGAGTTACTCTGACAGCTAATGTCTTGAGCTGCCTTGACATCTGTGGTCTAATAGAGTGGCTCCGTAGTAAGTGAAGTTCCTGATGAAAGGCAACCAAATTAAGTGGAGTTTTTCATCTCCGTTTCTAGCCGGCTATACTGCGACCATTCAAGGAGGAATGAAGAAATGATTAAAAAGAGATTGCACTCTGGCTTCAGTGGCAACTGACATAAATGAACTTGAAAAGACAAATAAGATGACACTAATTTTAAAGCCACAGTGGTTCTTCTCAGGCAGCATCACTGGAAATTGCACTGCTGAAAGTAGAGGTGTCTGACTCTTGCCCAGAAAACAAGTAACACCACGCTGCGCCAGAGGGGGAATGTCAAATGCACCCCAAAGAGAGGTAATTAAACTCTTTATTTATTTTTTCTGTGTAAAGAATTAATAGCTACAGTGATCTTAAATCTCACAGATCCTGTGCTTAGGTTTAAATCACACTTTCTATTTCCTAAATTATAATCTGAAAATTACATCGCAGATCTCAGGAGGATACATGATTCTCAACAGTAATGTCTCTGTGCCAAAGGATTGAGGTGGCTATAATTTTTCCACGATGCAGTCATGGACTTTTCCTTTCCAGATGATGGCCTTTCCTGTGCATCTTCTAGAAAAACCTGTGACTTACGAATCCTACAAAGATGCTTGGGCAGCAGCATAGCACAGTCATCAGTCAGATGTATTCAAGAAATGTTAGAAGACTCCCCAGTCTATAAAGGCTCTATAAAACCACATAGAATGTACAACTAACTCATCCATAAAGACATTTACTTCTGTTTGTCTCATATGCAGATTTGGATAAGGGGTTTGCAGGCATTTCAGTGATTCCCAGTTCAGCTACCAATCCATTCTGGTCCTTCCGACTGGATTTTTACATTTAGCAGTAGGTTTGCTGCATGAGGTATACAACATATGTTTTATGTTTTTTAACATATATGTTTTTTTCTTCTTAAGAAAAAGTATCACCAAGATATTGCTGCTCTCTGATTTTATGGTAATGTTTCAAAACAGAAAACTAGACATTCAAGGGTTTATAAAGCATTAAACATCTAGAAAAACAGACGTTTAAGCAGTTAAGCAGAATTTTTAGGAATTCTGGACAATACATCCTATGTAACTGTGAAATTAAAGGGAGTTCATGGAGCAGCTGCTGTGTCGCAGCACACTGCTCACAGCTCCAGCGAACTGTCTCTCCAGATAGCTTGTGAAAGCCCAACGTGCAAATGTGACCATCTCCTCCTAGATCTGCACCTTTCCATGCCACCAGACCCTGCAGTGGTGTGAAATATTCTTTGCAAGAGAAAGAACAGTGTCACTGCTAATCTGTTTTCTCTGAGAAACATCCCAGTTGAATAGGACCAACAGTGAAAGCTGCATTTGAGACATGTAGGATCACTCTGCCCAGCTAGGAACAGAATGACAGCCCTACACATTCCTTAATTATTCCGATTCTGCTTTGCCTTCATATTCGTTGTTGGCAAGTACATTCTATTTAGCCCTACAGTTCTGCTTCAGAGAAAAGCTGTGCTCGTCCTGCCTTTGCTGCCTGTCAGAAGGATGCCACCATAAACATGGTGGGCTTACAGGGATCTGAATTGACAGGTAATCTATTACATGATGCATCCTGAGCTTGTGCCTGCCTCCTCTCCCAAAACACAGCTAGAACTAGAAATCATAAGAATATTATGCTGGCTCCTCCTCTTTTCACTGTATGTATCTGTTCACATCAGTTGTGTTATGTCCAGGAGCATTAGCAAGCTATGTACGTGTAAGGCTCAGGACCTGTGGGGAAAGGAAAAGAAACTCTGATTAGATTAGACTCTGCTGAAAATTAACATATTGAAGCTCCACAACCAAATCCTGAAAATCAAATATTGACAAGAAAATAGTCCATAATAATCTCTTAAGAGTTTCTGCTCTGCCAGTTATGTGCTAAAAATACTAAGAGCCCACGTTTCACTCATGGTAAAATAGAGTTTCTGCTCTGCCAGTTATGTGCTAAGAATACAAAGAGCCCACGTTTCACTCATGGTAAAAATACTATGCAAGCGACATTTCCTCCTTTTGCATCTCATGACAAGACTTTGAGTCACAAACAACCATAAGAGTTCGTTAAATCCTTGGCATTTTCTTTTTACTCTGCAGCCTTGACATAACATTGTTAGAAACGATGTAACTATAAATCCATTGCTCAACAAAACCAGGAAACCCTATATCTTCCAAAGAGGAGGAATTCACAAAGGAATATTCAAATGCAGGGAAACAAACGTGCTTGTACACATCCTATTCAAATTCCTTCTCCAGAAAATTATCTGAACCTGGCTGTAATGATAGATTCCAGATCCCATCCTTTCTGAACTGAAACAAACTTGAACACTCCCAAGATAACAGGTCTCTTTTCATTTTTGTAGGAGCAGATGGCCTTCACTTTGGGTTGGGTTTTTTTTCCCCTTTTTTCTCATCAGATCAAAACAATCTAATCCTTAACCGATCACTGCGATAGAACTTGTGTGCTTTGGTCAAAAACTCAGCTATAATCTTACCTAATTCCTCAAGTAATGAATGGTAATATGATGAAGACACAACCACGTCTTTCCAAGTCATAGTGCAAGTTATAATTTAACAGCAAAACTAGTATGTCAGCAGCAGAAAGCTGCCAAATTTCTGTCACTCTCAAAAAAAAAAAATCTACAGGGCACACTGAACTCACACCTCTAATCAAAACTAAAATATTGCGATTTACTGTAATAAAATAAAACCAAAAAGTGAATGTTGCAAAGAGCAACATAAAATACTGACTGAACATGTCAATACAAGCACATAACTTTTCCAGGGCAAATCAAGACCCAGGTGGTACCAACTCTTCTTTGACACTAATAATGTTCCAACAAAGCAATGATGTGCTCATGCTAAAATCATTTTAGAATTCCATTTATTTTGGAAATGCTGTAGAAAATATAAAGTATTGAAAAAGTATAAGGATTTCTTCTTCTAGACTACAACTGGAAATATTTCTCAGTATAACACCGATTTAAAATCCTTGCCATCTAGCAGCAAATGGCTTACCTGGGAAAGCGAGTACACTAAATTCAGTCAAGGTCTGAGGGAATAAAAATCTTTACCAGAAAAAAATCAGTTCAAACCCATGTTAGACAGCTCATTAGATAGTCTGAGGATTAATGAGGCTAGAAAGTTAACTGCACTTTTGTTCCTAGAAATGGTCTTTGTCTGATTACAGATCAGACACATTGACAAAACAGTATATAAAACTATATAGGTATTGTCCTTGATGTTTCTGTTTCCGGTGGACTTCTGTGCTCAAGTGTAGCAGTCAATAATATTCATATGCAGTTAAAATTAATCTTAAAGAGGTGTGACAGATTTTATCCTTCATCACTTTTAAGTTTGTTAAGATTAATGAAGCACATTTCCAAACCTAATGATGTATTTACTCTTTACATCAACGTGCCACGTTACTGATACAGACTGCCTGTGTTTATTGCTATTACTATAGACTCCTGTTATAAAGCCAAGAAATAACCCTTGACTGGAATGGTTGGTAAACTTAAAATGTTACCAGCCTTTGAAGTTTTCACCTCTTAGACCTCTGGGTATTTTTTTGGTTGGTTGGTTGTGTTTTAACAAAGGCCCATTAGGATATAATGTTGTTTTAATCACCTCCATGTCATCGCTCAATTGATGCCGAATTAAAATGTAGCATCTGTTGCCTATCACCAGTGTGTGGCATGTGTTCATCATATAGAGCGTACAAGATGAAGAATTTAGCATATGCAATTTTCTTCTGCAATACATCCTGGGTACTGTTACTCACTCTCTTGCCAACAGCTAAACTGAAACACACTGAACAGAAGATAGGAATGAGTAACTGAACTGAGGCCAGCCTTCAGCTTTTCACCTTGCATACTTCGTTATTTGTCTTCCTTATGAAATTAATCCATCTCGCTATCACATCATGTTTAATTTGTATTGACAATGACGCTCTGAAGCCCATTTTAAAATCAGAAGTTTCTTGGATATATCTCCACATTCTGACCATGGGATCTATAGTCCTTTTCCTTTTACTCCATTTATTAAACCTCGATACACAGTCTGTCAGGTAATCCAAAGGCTTTCAGACTGGAAACTTTTTAGATAATTACCAATCTCCAATTTTTTCATTATTTATTCAGAGTTTTACATCAGTTACCTGATATTTTCATTACTATTGCTCTATCCTAAAAGTAAAAAAAAAAAAGTACCACTTGAACCCTGCTGATGGTTTGTAACTGCCAACATCATCTCAGATTCACCCAGATCCAGCCTCAGAAAGCTTCCTTTCACATCCCAGGCATTAGGATGTACAGTGCTGTTCCTTTCGGGTTAGATGAATGAAAACAAGGGAGCTAACTACCACCAACATCTTATAACCACCTTAATCAATGTCTCCTTCCCAGTGCCTCCAACTGCTCCATGTGTAAACAGGGAAACCCAGTGGAGTCCCCCCTATTAAAGCTTCGTGGGGCAGAAAGCAATTACTGAACTTGCCTCTTGGGTCTCCTCTAATATGACCCAATAAATTAAGCTCTGCTTTGTGTACGGGGTTATGATGCCATCAAGAATCAATAGAAGAGTAACACCACCTATAAAGCAGGCTACAGTGCCAAATAAGACAACAGAACTCTCCCTTTTTTTTTTTTTTTTTAAACAAAATCCATTGCCTTTTAGTAACTCTGGTTTAACTGGATGCAGCAATTGCTCCATGTGGACTTTGTGACAGTGAAAGAACGTGGTTAACAAAACCTGAATGAAGCTGCTGCCCCACGAGGCCGGCAGAAAGCAGGCCTTCAGTGGTGCCAGTAGTAACCTGCTGTACAGACTGAAGCAGGATCCCTTTTATTCTTTCATTATTACATGTGCATGCAGCAATCACACAGTAGGACTCCCTGTCCCAACTGGGGGCTTCTACTGCTCCGAGATATAAAAACAAAAAGTGTGATTAATAATACACACTAGAGCAACATCAGTACTTCATAAGGAAATGGAAAATACAGAGAATAAGCATGTACTTTACAATAATTCTACTTGGCATTCAGTTTTTCTTCTCACTTATAAACAACAGCAACAGGACAAAAGGCAGCAATTTTAATTGTAAAGCAGCTTAATAATTTTATAAAGGGAGCTGTGCTCCTGCTGTACATCACAGCATAATGAATTCCTTTTGAAATGGGAGAAGGAAAGAATAATCCCAGAAGCTCTAACAGATAAGATGAAATGCCATCCTAATGCAATCTGCATCTTGTTCCTGCCACAATAAGTAGCTATTTTTGTTTAGCAAATTGAACGCTGTATTGTTCCCAATAACTAGAATGAGTGTGGACTGGGAAGAATCTGCTTACAGGGGAATAATTTTTATGTAACCATTAATGAAGTTGTTTATTGTTCCCCTTGTCTGTGCAGCTTATCAATGACTATATTGAACAATCAGCAGAACTTAAGACAAACCATTAATTTCATTTGAATAGTGGGAAGGGATGAAAGAGAACAGCATATAGTTTCAGCAGCTTTTTGAATTTTACTTTAATTCAGTAGAGTCCAACCTACAAATCACAGGTGATTCGACGGACTGCAAGTCTCTCATACTTACGTATCTCTATCTGACTTCATAAATCCTTCATATATTTCTGCCCAAAAGTTTAAGACTTATACCTTAGTGACTGCCTTTGGATGAGAGTTATTTATGGCTGGCAGTATTCGAAAAATGGGTTTAGTCTGAAAAAAGAGACTCTCTGGCAAGACAGCTGAACTGTGAACGAGCCTTAGGGATTCCTCCAAAATCTACCTGATTATAACTTTTAAATGCAATATGGCTATAGCCCTGATATTTGAGTCTTCTGGTCCAAACCATGCTTATAAGTAGAAACATTGCCTGCACTTAGAATAAATCTGAGAGATTCAAAAGAGTAGACAGCAAAACGAGCCACAGAAGAATCCTGGGTTTTCTGAAGATCACCACCTGAGATTCAAAAAATGCTCTACAGTGCCAAGAAATTGAAACATGGCATGAAAGTGGGTGCATTTTTTCTTTTTTTGTACATACCTGTTACTTTTTCCACAGTGTTTAGTGGTTAGAAATGTAATTATTAAGTCCAAATATTAAATACTTTCAATATCATATTCTCCACAAAAATAGCTATTGATCATATACACGACTAAATTAACGTTCTTAACAGTAGAATCATCACTTCAGCAGTAGCGGGATATAAAAAACAGTGGGATGCTTATGTGGGGAAGAGAAGCTGCACTAGGTAGGTGCTGAAGAAAGCACAGGGCGTGCTTGGGCCACCAGATTAAGGCACAGGTGAAGATGAGGAATCTTGCAAGGGTCCTAAGACTTTAACAATACGCTGTCAGAAAGAATGATGATGGATGCCATCCCAGAGCTCAAAGAACTAGCCCAAGACAAACATGAAAGACACAGAGTTCAAAGCACAATGAAAACAGGAGGATTTCAACAGCAGTTATGAGTGCTCCCCTTTCACCTATTTTGCAGAGGTTTTATTTGTTTTGGTTTAACCCAGATGAGTTTGCTGATCCAGTTCACAACACGAGTCCATAAACAGTTGTGTTAGTGTAACTGGGGGAGCACTATGCTGCAGCCTGGCACAGAAACCAACGGCTCTGGATGTGACGGGAGCTCATGCTGAAGTCATGAGATCGTAAAACAAGTGCTTCGCTTCCACCTCGAGGGAAGCATGGCACTGGTTTGATTGCCTGTGACCAGCGTTTGATCCAAAATAAAGGGAAGCTGTAACTTCACCTATAGCTGAAACGTAATCGGAATTTAAACTCCACCAAGAGGACCGAAACCAAAGTTGGGAAAGAATATTGTCAAGCCATACTGTATCTTCGAGAGAAGCAAAACAATTTGGATTATGACAATAAAGCTTTCACCTGTTAGAAAACTGAAATTGTCTCACTCTCTAACAGTGAAAATGCAAATGATTCTGTAACAAGTGGAACACAAAGAATCCTGGCTTCTTAATTTGACTGTCAGAGGAACTACATGCAACACTCAAGAGGGTGTGAGCAGGTTCATTCCTTGCTGGTCCTCGAAAGGAAACTCAATGTATTATCACATGGACTTCCAGCCATGGCTCAGCAGCAGAAAATATGCCTTGGAGATCTGCCATTATACATATACACACAGTTCATAGAGATAACATTCTGTGATTCTGTGATTTTGGTGGGAAGGGTATAGGCTAAATTTAAGAGACGACAGCATCCATACAACTGCACAAGTATTTCTAACACTTCTGAAAAGGCAGGTTCAGCTGTACTTATACTCTCAGCTCAGTTACACGATGACCTACTGAAATTACAGAACCGCTTGAAACATCAAGAATGCTCCAATCCCTAACTACAAATATCAGCATAATTTTAAAAATTTATTTACAAAAAGATAACAGAAGCATGGGATATAACATACCTTTCAACCGTGAAAATATCTGCATTAAAGCATATAAGAAATAATATCAAAAATCTTAATCCATTTCTCTGGCTTCACAGAATCACAGAAT
>NW_010147070.1:0-2554 GCF_000699245.1 Pterocles gutturalis | reverse complement strand
CAGCCCACCAGGTTTTCAAACAAAAGACTGTCCGGCCTTTTAAACTACGACACACAGGCAATAAACCGACATGACTTGGGAAAACAAAAAAACCCCAATTGAATTTATTAACTATTTACAACCAAAACCAAAGTGAGATATTGAGAGAAATAACTGCATCTTAGAAAGGCACTTGTCCCTCACCCCTCCCTTCTTCCCAGGCCCAAAAGCTTTGTTCCTGGTTTCTGTACCTTCTCCCCACCTGGCAGCGCAGGGAGGGCAGGGAATAGGGGGTGCAGTCAGTCTGCCTCTTCTTTCTCCTCAGGGAGGGCTCCTCACAGTCTTCCCATGCTCCAGCGTGGGGTCCCTTCTCACAGGAGAGTCCTTCTCAAACTGCTCCAACGTGAGTCCTTCCCACACAGGGTCACAGTCCTCTGACAACTGCTTGGTTCCAGTGTGGGTTTACATCTTCTCATGGACTGCTTGACGGACAAATAGGCACCACCATGAGTCTTCATCACGCTGCAGGGGAATCTCTGTTCCAGGGAACCTCCTTCCTCTCCTTTCTCTTCACTGACTGTCATGTCTGCGTAGATGTCTCTCTCAGATCCCGCTTCTCTCTCTGCCACAGGTTCTTTCACTGGCTCCTGAGAAAACTGACTCTCGGGTGAGCCATGGTGGAGGCTTAGGCTGCAGGAGGCTGGGTTACAGCAGAAGCTGGGCAGGCAGCTGGACGGCTGGGCCGGTCCACCTGGGCCAGGCTGGGCCCTGCCCAGGGCCACACCAACCCCATTGTTCTGTGTCCCCTCTCCAATATGTTATTGGCAGAGGTGCTGACTGGCTCAGCCCTGGCCTGGGGTGGGTCCAGCCTGAAGCTGGGGAAACTTCCAGCAGTTTCTCACAGGGGCTAGATCCGTGGTACTCCTTCCCCCACTCCCCATATCAGTTACTAAACCCTTGGAGCTGGGGGTGGGGGTGAACCCTTAGCAGTTACTTACAGGAACCACCACTGTAACCCTTCCCTTACTACCAGAGTAGACTAGCATGAGGTTTAGCAGCAACTAGGTAGTATGATGAATTTAAGGATCTTGATGAAAAATGGTAAAAATATAACTGGTAAACTGGCAAAAAGAATAGCACAGAAAAAAAAATAAAAAAAAGCTGCCCAGCACAAGCCTTGATTCCAAGAATTAATGAAACAAGAAATTAATGAAACTGCAAAGAGTTGAGTAAATGCCCCAATGAAAAAAAGTTATAGTAGCCATTACTTAGTGACTCTCTTAATAAAAAATAGCAATAACTTGCTCTGCTCTCCACAAAGGGTGGTAATTTTTCAGTTAAAGGACCACTGCAGGTCAGAATGCATCTTGCTTGTGTAACCACACACACACACAAAATCACTGTTGGTGGAAAATTTATTTTTACTTTCTAGTCATCTTCCACTCTACTAGACTTTGACATGTTTGAAAAATGGACCACATCCTGTTCACCCTGAACAGGGCTTGACACCTCCAGTGCAACCGAGGTACCTCAACAGTGTTAGGGGCCAGACAATGCAGCATACGCAGGAGGGGACAAACAAAGACAGTCTTCTGATGATAAAGATCTTCCCTAAACACCGTGACTCTCCTGACAGTTCTGTTCTTCAGCCAACATCATTCTTCAGGGAAAATCCAAAGAGGAATGTAATATTAGGAGAAAAGAAACATATATTCAGAAGGCGAATGGGTCCGCTTATGGTATCCCTGGACAACCTCTGAGGCACTTACTCACATCTATTTCTAGATGACCAGCATACTCAGGTTACTATGAGAGTGCTTCTCTATTTTAATGTATAAACCTAGAGGATGTAAACAATGCCTACATTGGGTGGGCTGGACCCCCAGCCCAGATGTGAGCATGTGGGCTTCTTGTCTGTGAGTTTTGAAGGTCATATATCATGCATGTTTTAGAACCCTTGTTTCAATATTGTGTGGATGGGATAAAGTTGATAATAGTATTCTGGGACTGATGCTCTAGCAAAAATGACTGAAAAAACAAAACATAACTAGTTAAGGCTCCCATCTGTACTCCTGTTATATAGCAGCACAGCTGAGAGAATAAGATGTGCTCTCTACAGTTCACAGTTTTTGACTGTCCTCCAGTACAGTCACCAGTTACAAATATTTTTATCAAGTGAAGCAACAGTTATGACAAGCTGGAAGCTTTTAAACAGAAAAACACCTTTACAAGTGGACGTTGCGGCTGCTTCATTCTAGCTGGACTGCCTGAGGTAGGTGTCCAGCATGCAACAAGCAAAAGGGGTTTCACAAGAGCCAAGGTCATCAAGCCCTTCTGACTTTCCCTTTAGTCCCAAAAGGAGCCAGGGCCTGGGGAAAGGGGCAGGGGATGCCGACATTTCAGACCTCAGCAGCCTGCTGGTAGGTGTCTGGAGATGCAGGTTGTCCCTTCTGTGGCAGGCAGAGATGAGGAAATGACTTGCCTGGGTTAAATGTGCATTGTTGCAGACTTGTACTGATGTCCCTGTTGCACCAGGAGACAAATGTCCCCATGTGGTGGGTTAGCCCTTGGCTCG
>NW_010147069.1:0-489 GCF_000699245.1 Pterocles gutturalis | reverse complement strand
TCGAGTCCAACCCACTGTGGCAGAGGGGTCCCTTCAGTTCTCCTAGTCATGGCTAAAACACAAGGCGATCACCGCGTTCAAGCACAACACTTTTCCGCTCACGCTCACACGGCGCCTACACAGCGCTTCACAGCACACTTCACAGCACCAAGTCACACCACTTGCTTTGCTTTTCTCCAGCTGCCTTAGTCGCCCAAGAACGGAAACGCCGATAGAGCTCCGCACTCGCTTCGTGCCAAAGGTACATCTCACGCACTCGCACAACCAAAACCACAAATTGTCCGGACTAAGCACTCACACTCACAGTTTAATTGCAGCAATAAACCAATAAACCAAGGAATTCGCTCAACCCACCTCCAGGGTCGCTAGCGGTTGCCCCATCAACAGTGAATCCCCCCCACTGGCTATCCCGCCTGTCGCCCTACTGACCACGGGTGCTTGCAAGCCCTCTACCCGTACGGGGACTACGCTGTGTGCCAGACGTCTCTG
>NW_010147068.1:0-224 GCF_000699245.1 Pterocles gutturalis | reverse complement strand
CCACTCCACCACCCTCCAAAGTCACTGTCCCCTGGCATGGTGACAAGGGTTGCAGAAGTGTCCCCATCATGTCACCTCTTCCTGCCCCCTCCCCAGCCAAGGTTCCTTGTGTCCCATCAAGGATACTGCCACGTTGTGGGACAGCTTCAGGTTGGTGGAGATGGCTGACAAGTTGGGGCAGAAGCTGGAATGGCAGAGAAGGAGGGGGTGATGGGGCTGCTCAG
>NW_010147067.1:70567-108814 GCF_000699245.1 Pterocles gutturalis | reverse complement strand
TCCTTTTTTTTCCCTCTGAACCAGTTGAGACCAGTCCCTTGGCCACGCATGCAGGTTCTATCATCTTTCCTGGCTTGCTGTTGGGAAAAAAGAGTTGTCGCCATGCCAGTAACCTGAGAGCCCAGGACAAAAAAAAAAAAAAAATAAGGGGGGGGGTTTGGTGTTCTGAGAGGCAAATTAAACTCTGAGAGTGTGTGAGAGCAGGAGGGAAGTGCGTGTGTCTAGGAGATTTCAGAAATAGCAGGAGTTAGATTCAGGGGTAAAAAGCATCTGTAAGGCAATCCTTGCCTGACTGGGGAGGGTGAAATGGGGGGACAGACCGAGCGCAGATTCGCAGCCTTGTGACCGAAGCACCTTTACACGGTGGCTCCCACCCATTTAAATAACTCTATGAGAAAATAAAAAATCAAATTGACCCCCTAACACAGAGCTGCACTTGATGTGAAGGTGGCTGTGCTTCCAGCCTTTACACAGCCATCACAAAATTTTTCCAGGCCACACATGACATCGAGGTGCTTTCTTGTAACACGGAGGTGGTGACAATAAAGACAAATCAGAGATCTTCACTGAGTTACCGTTGTTTTTTCTTAAAAGTTACTTGCTTTGTGAGGGGCAGATGTAGGAGATGCTACCTGGGAGTTTCCCAAGGGCACCTGGCTGGGCGCATGGGTGGCCGCAGTGCACCTGTGACTCTTCAACTCGATCCAAATTCAGGGTTGTTTTGAGGTTTTGTTGTGTGTTGTTTTGGTTTTTTTCGTTTGGTTTTGGTTGGGGGTTTTTTGTTTCTTTTTTGTTTCTTTTTTGTTTGTTTGTTTGTTTGCTTACAATTATGCTTTCTGTTTCTGATAGTTGTTCAGCTACTTCCCAGTGTTGGCAGGAGGCTGAGCCTGTAACATCCTGACATTTTTGCTTTTTAACAGGCCAGTCTCATCGTGCTGGAACAAACAGCAGCTTAACTGCATTTCACTGTAGCTGATTTGAATAACGTGTGCTGTGGTCGAACAAGAAACTTCTCACAGGAAGATCTCCGCGCCTTGTTTTCCATCCTGCTGACACCAAGTGGATTTCAAAATGCACAGAAAGGGCATAGCCAGGAAAACACAGGCTCCCCCCTGCTGCAAAGGGCGGCATTTTCAGAGATGAACAGGCTAGGTAGGGGTGAGTCACCTGGCTGTCCTGTGCCCCTTGACGGCCTCCCAGCATTACGCCTCACTGGGAATTAGGAGGTTTGCTTGATGCCTGTGGCTCAATCTCTGGAAAGTGGGTAAGCGCAGGGATGGCCTTTGCTGGTGAAAGTTTCACCTGGCCACCTCACTATGTGTGGGGCATCCTGGTCTGTACATCCTTGTTTTTGAGGGGGCTGGGTTTGAAATTCCCAGCCTTGTTTCCTCTCCTTTCCCTTTGCGTGTTTAGCTAGCAGCTGATGTGTGGTGCCCTGAGCTCTGCTCTGTGGAAGGAAAGTACGAGGGCTGGGAAGAGGCTGTGGGATGTGGCTCTGTGGTGTTGGGTGCCAGGGCTCTGGATCTGGAAGTCTCGTTGCTGAAACTGGTTCTTTCCTTGCTCTCCACGTTGCGTGTCTAACTGTAACTGGTTTGATTGTGTACTTTCCAGCGACTTGGCACCCCTGTGTTTTTTCCCAGGTGTTTGCCTATGCACGTGCGCAGCTCCCCTGTGTAATGCCTGCACAGGACTCCCTCTTATCTGCTGATCACAGTGTTTACCTCTACGACATCCATTAGGCATCCATTATGTGAAGGACCTGAGTGCCTGAGAGATGTTAATGAATACACCCTCGGAATACTGGGGCGAGATAGGCAACTACTGTTTTATTGTACAGCACAGGTAAGGCAGGAAAGCTGCAACAGAGTGGGGATGAGACCCCCGTGCCGTCCCTGCCAGGCTGCCCTTCCTCCCTGCTGGGCAAAGCCGGGGAGTGAAGCAAAGACATGGTTGCATCTGCAAACCAGCCAATTCTCTGCCAAGACCTTTCTCCCTGAGAAGGGTCCAGCTCGCTTCTTTGTCCGCTTCATCTCTTGCCCCGCGTTTGAGCTCTGCGGAGATGCAGGCACTTGGTCTGGGGGGCATGTGCTTGGGTAGATTCACCCTCTATGTCTTCAGGGAGGTAGGTGGGCTTTGCAGGGGCTCCCTGCACTTGGGTAAATGGCATCGGTAGCGAAGGTAGGTTGTATGTCCAAAGGACAAGCCAAGACCTTTGGGTCAAGTGCCTGTGTCTGGAGAGCCCATGATAAATATTGTACGGTGGGAACAATGGGGCTGTAACAGAGCTGCCACCGAAAAGGCTACAGCCGAGCAGCCGCCTGGCTAAGAGACTGCTGGGGGAGTGGTGTAGTATTTCTACTTCAAAGTGATTGAAACGTTGACTGAAAATCAATGCTGTTGACTAGTGATAATTTACAGTTTTCTCGGTGCTAAGTAGCTGCCGTGCGTAAGGATGCGCTTGCTGTGCCAGGATGAGTGCCGAGCGGTCCGGGTGCAGCACTGAATCAGATGCATTGTAGGTCAGCCCTTTATTTGTTTCATCACAACTTTTACGCAGTTGTCATGTAATTTATGGATGCTTTCACGTTGTCAAACATTTTCATTGTGGCTTCTTAACACACTCCTGACACAAACACGGCTGCTTTAAAGACACTGTATTGTTTCATAATCTGAGAGGGGGACTATAAAACATCAAATTACACTATCTTCAGGCTAATCTAAATGCACTACAGATTGAAATCAGAGCTCATTTGTCCCTGATGCAAATTATTAAGTTCTAATTATAAATATCCATTTAATTACCCAATACATTTTTATTCTGCAGACCCTTCTCAGCAATTCTGTCTGAGATACAGTAGATGTATAGAAGGAAATCTGCAGTAATTAATGTGCATTTCCTAAATAATAAAGAACAAACATGAGCCACTTTGTTCACGGATGACATATCCGCGCACACATTTTTAGCTGTCTGTGTGGCGGCATCAGACATGAGCCACTTTGTTCACGGATGACATATCTGCGCACACATTTTTAGCTGTCTGTGTGGCAGCATCAGATGCTGAATGCTAATTAAAAAATAAGTGGAAAAGACAAAAATTAAAAAGTTTGGGGGTTTATCTCCTCCTCCCACCCCCCAGCTATTGAAAGAGCTGGGTCCATCAGCACCTTGTGCCCTCCCCAAACCTTTGCCTGAGTGAGGGACAAAGGTGGCTCGGGGAACACGGTGTTGTGTCCCCTGGCTCCCTGTCTTGTGGAGTTGCTGGTCCTGAAGCCTCCTCATACTGGAAGCTCCATAAACCCAAATGCAGTAAAAGAAACTGAGGGAGCTGCTTTCTATCATGCCAGCCTCTTCAACTTTTTAATTTCACACCCAATGGCAACTGAACGGGTTATGGAAGCCCCTCCTGAGAAGTGGTAGAGGGTGCTTGCGGTCCCCTCCCTGCTTCTGTGCTTGTGCAAAACCTGAGGGCAGGGTCAGGCATGGAGGAAAGCATCTGCTGGGGTAGATCCTGCTCGGAGTTACCCTACGTGTAAATCCCAAGTGGCTCCCCTGCAGCCAGGAGAGTCACTTGGGAGGCACAGCAGTATAAAGGAGCTTGAGATCAACCCACGATGGTTATTTATGTTCAGATTAACAGAGCGCCTCATCTAACAGCCACTGAAGTCTAGGGAGAAACTTTGAGAACGCAGCAGGCACCTGTTTGAGCCTGGATGCAAGTGATGTCTGTCAAAAATCACCAAAGGAGTGCGGGTACGCGTGTACCCAAATACATCTGTGGGGTAAAAATCTGACTGCACAACAGTTAATGTGAGCATTGCCGCAGGCTTCATTGGTCTCCTTATTTATACCCATATTTGCATCTGCTTTCTGGGTGATAGAGTAGGCTTTCTGGAAAGGACTCTTGTATGGTATCAGTAATTATAAACAAAAATTAGCTTTGAATTTTCTCAGACATATATTCCACTAAAGCTCCATTAATTTTGTCAGTTAAGAAGATGAGAGGCTGCAGCAGTGTCTTCAATTCCCAAGTAACTTTGTTCCTACTTATAATAATTTTATCTCAAACTTTATCCTAGAGTCACAGACCACTATGAAGAAAATCATAAAAGTGTAAAAAGTGCTGGTAGGAACCTAAGGACCTTTATATAAAGAAACCAAACAAAATCCAAGCCTGATTTCCTAAATAAGAGAATAATTATCTTGGCTCTTGTAAAGGCAATAGTGTTTTTGGAAAGAACAGCCTGTCTTCTGTTTTTTGTTTTTTGTTTTTTTTTTCTTTTTTCAACTTGCATCACAGTTATTGTACTGCTTTGAAACACGGTTTTTATACTCTGTAGCGCAGTAACTGTGCAGATGAGATCCTGTTTGAGATTTTGCATCTTGTCATGTGTATTATGCAGAAACTTAAATAGAGCCTAACCTAGCAGTCAAATGGTGAGCGAGCCATTGTGAGTGCTTTAATTCCTGCACTATCTGCTTTTACTTGAGCAGCTGAATGTGTATCTGCTCATGCAGCTATTCTCCTGAGTAGAAAGTAAGCTACGTATCCCATCACCCATATTACCATTTCATAGCTCAATAAGTCTTTATCTGTTATTATTACTACTACTATTATTATATCCTCCAAAAGCATCGGTCATTGTATTGCTAATGTATGGTAGGGTGCTCCGGCTACGACAGGCTTGGCTCGCTAATGGGGTCACTCATGTCAGGGTGTGATGTATGGATTATGTTTACCATGGCATGTTTTGTTTGGGAGCGAGGCTGTGGGAGTGGGGCAGATGATGAATGAAGATACTCCATGGTTTCACACTAGTCCCTGTGGTTGTAAGTCTCCAATACAATAAAGAGTTTCCATGATGGAGAGGTGTTTCTGTGCCCATAGCAGACTTAAAACTTCCGGTCTGTGGCTGAAGTTGAAGGTGTGATAGTCCACTGCTTTGGGATTTTTGGTGAAAGCTGTTATATGACCCAGATAAATGCTTGGAATTTGTTGTGAAAACCTTGAAAGTGTGTGAAACATGAAGTTAAATTATTTGCCTGGCTGAAATATTAGTCTGTTTTCCATCTTTGGGCCTCCACGCATCAGCTGGGTGATCTTCATTGCCAAAACACAAACAACCAAATAGGTGTGTGCTATTGGGGACGCCAGCGACGAATGCCTTCAGAGCCCTTCCTTATCCTCTAAGATGCAAGTAAAACATTAATTCTCTTAAGAATCAGGGTTGCCTTAGTGCCTTCACGCCTCGATTGGGCAAGTTGGCTGCAGAGGCTGGAGTCACGGGCATGGCAAGGATGGCCTTTGCCCTCCGAGCGGCTGGCTTGTCGCTGCTGTGGCAGAAGTACACTCAAGAGTTTCTTGCTGGTCTCTCCCACCTTATCCTCTAAGATGCAAGTAAAACATTAATTCTCTTAAGAATCAGGGTTGCCTTAGTGCCTTCACGCCTCGATTGGGCAAGTTGGCTGCAGAGGCTGGAGTCACGGGCATGGCAAGGATGGCCTTTGCCCTCCGAGCGGCTGGCTTGTCGCTGCTGTGGCAGAAGTACACTCAAGAGTTTCTTGCTGGTCTCTCCCATGGGTCCCACTTTCATTCCCCCCCCCACGCGTCCGCTTAAATGGACAACTGTGGTCTGTACACAGTTTCTTGCTTATTTTGTCTCCTGAAAGAGTTCAAGCTTTTACTCACCAAGTCTATAGAGAAAACGGCCAGGTAATTTTTGTCTCAATCTAGGCGTCTCTCCAGAGCGCTAGTTCCAGAGACTGATCAATAGGTTTTATTGTAGACCTCACTGTCTCTAAAAGCACCGTGACCTTATCCCATCTAAAAATAGCATTTGCTCTTGCTGCCTGCAAAACCTTGACCTGTGAAAACCCATTTGGAGCATAACTGACACGTGCAGTCAGCTGTGCATCACCCTTGCACGCTGTGGGAGAAAGCTCTCTGCACTCCTTGTAGCCCTTGTTGGGAGGAAGGAGAGAGGGAAGGATGTAGGGATAGATGAGGTGCCCTGCTCCCCAAGGAATCCCAAGACAGATGAAAGCTTGTCTTCCTCAGGTCCTAGGCAAGTGCTGCTCTGGCCACAGGAAGTGGGAAGCAAGTGCCCCTGAGCAACTGGCCCTGTCTTTTGGGAAGAGCCTCACGTGCAAGCCCAAATGTGTGCTCACACCAGCACCATGTGCTGAGAGGATCCCTTCCAAGAACACGCATCCCTTCTGTGAGATGTGGCTTTGCCATTTCTGCTGGGAGAGTTGCTGAGCCCCAGCAGCTTTGGGAAGCACTGCGCTGGAAAACATGGTCTCCTTCTAAATGGTTCTTCTTAAGATTGGACAAGGGAAAGTCACCTAAGTTAAAACCAGTTCTTTGCCAGTGGTTGGTGGGTGCATTTTATTCATTAAGGCAATTCTTAGAGTGGGGGGGGAGAGCTCAGCGTGGATTTTGGTGACCTAGTGATGCACTGGAAGGACTTGAAGTAGCCACCAGGTACTTAGTGCCTATGGCAACATCTGGCAGAGAAGAGCCCTCTTGCTCATGTGCATCCTCCACCAGAAAGGGCTTAGTGGGTGTTTTCCATGCAAAGAAGATATGTAGGAGAAGAGAAGCCTGAGGACCCTGCTGCCCCTTCCTCCCTGCTGTGGCCAGGCTGCCTGGTAAGGGTTAACCAGCCTCCCCGGTGAGCAAGGTCTGGTGCAGAGCCTCTGGGAGATGAAAAGAGAAGGGAGCTATGATTGCAGAGCTGTAAAAGGTGGCATTTTGTTCTCCTGCTAACAAAAGGCAGGACTATTGTTGCCTCTGAGCTCGAAAGAGAGGTCACTGGTGGTATTAGTGCAGCTAATCACATAAGAGGCCGGGTGGGCTCTGTGCACAGGGTCTGCTGCTGGTGGAGCTGAGACCGGCCACCCCAGGCTGTTCCCAGGCACAGGTTCCTCTTTGGTTACACAAAATGTCCGCTCCCACTCTCCTAATGTGTAAGCTATTATTAGCTGGTGTCCCTCAGTTATCTGAGAGTGGCGCTTTTAGCTGCCATCTAAGTGGCAGACACTTGGGTTTACAGCAGATTAAATTAAATTTTAGGCTGGTTTGGCTTTACTGGGTGTAGACAAAAGGAGCAGCTGCCATGGAAATGTAATCTGGTACCGGTGAGGACGGGGAGCCCTAGCTCATCTTCTCCTCCACCCAGGCTTGAAGGGTCTCAACATGTGGGTGACTATTTTGGGAGCGGGTACCTAAAACACCATCCCTTGAAGCTTGGGCACCCGTGCCCCCAGCTCAATGCTGGGTCATGTCCCTACCAGCCAAAGCGTGTTGAGATGGAGAGCATTTAGATGTGACCAGCTGGCAAGTGTGTGCACCAAACTGGCGCTCGTCTTTAGAGTGTCTGTCCAAACGCTCTAGTACAAAGCCCATGATAAATATTATTTACTTATTGATGGGTCTGTTGGTGCAACCCATTTCTTTTGCTGCTGGGCACGTTTTTGTCATATTTAGTTTTGGCTAAAAAGCGGCAGGCCTGCAAGAAGATTGTGCACAAATTTATTCTGCCCTAAAAACAGATCAGGTTAAGGCCAGGTTCAGAAATTTCTCAGAGGTGTGACTGCCTTAATTGCCAACTGTCACTGTGGGTGGTTGGCATAAGAGGTGGTCATCCTGAGTGGCGGTGTGGGGAAAGGAGTTCAAAACCAGGGTCCATGTCAGAGACCAGGTTCTTCTGGGCCAGCTATGGGTGCAAAAAGATCTGGTAGGAGACCTCTCTCTGCCATCTGCTGCTTGAAGGGCACCTTTAGACATCGGATCTAGTATCACCTTTGTTTTTAAAGATAGATTGATAGGGATCAAAGACACTTTGCAAGATCAAGATGTGGCTGGCCCGACTCCAAAACTGCTTTCTCAATAACCTTCTTGAAGAAAGGAAGGGTAGCGGCAGGCCAGTAGTTGGCAAGGCTGTTCATGTCAAGAGATATTTTTCTATTTAGCAGGATGATGCTGTTCCGGGGCACCTGGCACCTTGCCTTCCTTGAAGTGAGGCATCAGAGTAGTCGTCGCCCCAAAAACTCAGGCTGTGGGCTTTGCGGGGCAGGAGAGCAAGGTTCAGCCCAGAGCTGGTGGGAGCAGCGACTCCACACGTTGTGTTGAGTCAAGCTGGGTGGAACTAGCAGGAAAAAGCAGACCTTGCAAAAGGTAATTGTTGGATTAAAATGCAGTCCCCCTCTTGAATTTGTTGGCATCTTTTCTTACAGCTTTGCGTTCAACAATTGGCATAAGCAAATGTCAATTTTCCCGTATATCTCAGCATCGACTGTCATGCAGCTCCGTCAGGCTGGCCTGCTTCCCCTTGAATCCTGCACCCCGTTCGTCACTGTCCTTCCCGTTTAATTGCCTCCCAGCATGGGAGAGTCTCTCTGACTGTGGTTTGTGTGCTGGGGGCATTTCAGGGGAACACGCGCAGGTGCTGTATGGGTGTCTCTACACCTATGGAAGGAGGTATCGTCTTGGAGGACCTGGAGCCAAGGTTTTCATGGGCAAAGGGCAAAGTGGAAACACCTCTTCAGTTTCTCTGCCCAGCCCCACGTTTGGATTTGAGCCGGAACACTCTGATTATCACATTAAATTCACCACGTTTCAATATGAGGTTGAGACAGTGGTGGGAGAAGGGACGGAGCTGTGATGCAGGTGCCGTGCAAGCCTTGGCGCAGGAGGGTGGTTGCCCCTTGAAGCCCCTGGCAAGTTGAAGACCTCTTTGAGGAGCCTGCAGGGATGTGCAGTGAGTCCAGCCAGGTTTTGGTCCTAGCGCTTTCTCTCATTCCCTGGAGGACTTTGGGAGAGTCACAAATAATTCAGCTCAGTGTGGTGTTTATTCGCAGGGGTAGGATTCGATTTCTTAATTTCAGCACATGGTAGTGTGTTCATCCAAAAAATGAGAACTTTTTTTTTGGCGGGTAGTATATTTGGTGGAAAGTGTGATTGGGTGAATTTAGGTGCAGCTTCAGCTGGAAAAAAAAAAAAAAAAAAAAAAAAAAAAAAAAAAAAAAAAGAGAGAGAGAGAAATTTAGAAAAATTCTGGTCTCTGAACCAAAATCTAAGCATCTTGTATTTCATTTCCACACAGTTTTTCCTTCTGAAATTTCCCTTTGGAAACTAAATGGAAAATCTTTTTTATGTCCTGCGCTAATTGATACGGACCTCCTATGAAGGGGGTTAGGTTTACATTATTAATGACAGTTTGACAGCCTTCACTGAAAAATAAGTTATCTGCTCTCCTTGTCTTATTTAGAGTTTTGTTTAGTGTTGTGGCAAGATTTGTCGCCCTGCACAGGTCTGAGGTTTTGTATGGATTTCTGGGTGCATCTATAGGTACACCTCACCTGTATGCACGTTTTGCCAATGGGAGTTTTGCAACAAGTGGATAATGTGTTTTAATCATCCCGACTGACCAACAGTAGTATTACTTTGAAATGTATGTTGTTAGCATTGAAAAGTCCCCCTTGCCCATGGTATTTTATAAGTCTGGATTTTTGGAGGAGGATTTTACCACACGCTGACTTTGCTG
Source organism: Pterocles gutturalis (assembly GCF_000699245.1). NCBI lineage: Eukaryota > Metazoa > Chordata > Aves > Pterocliformes > Pteroclidae > Pterocles > Pterocles gutturalis. The sequence continues at coordinate 99,268 of NW_010147067.1, read as the reverse complement.
CTCTCTGTCTCAATGGGGATGTCCTCAGTGTCCTATGTGTCTGCCAAGGAGCTGTGTGGCTTGTCTTTGAGGAGGGTGGTAGCTGCTGCTCTTTCTAAGAAGCTCTCAGAAACTCAGGTTTTGATTCCATAACTCTCAAGTTTACACTAGTCGTTGGGGCTACAGTATGTAGATAACCCAGTCAAATTCAAATCATGTTTGCATAATTCACACCTCATGTCTGACAGAAGAAGTGGTGAAGTGTTTCCTCAAATTAACAAAAACCTGTAATTATTTTCTTCTAAATGTTGAAATTGGAGCGAAAGGCATCTTGAATTTTATTCTTTGTACAATTTGTTTTTGCTGTTGTTTCAGAATAATTTAGTAATGTATTTGTTAGGAACTGGCAGCATCTGCTAATTTTCAGGGCTACCATGATGATGGTAACATAAAAACTTGAGTCCAGAAGTGTGGCCAACACCTTATTTGCAAGCGTTCACGTTTATTTTGGTGCTAATACTGCTCTGCTTGCAGAGGAATACAGTGTTCAGCATAATAAGAGTATGAAAATCTGGCCCTAAGCAATTATTTCTGCTGCATTGGGGTCAGATTGCGGAGCCTTTACTCATCCTGGTAAGTATTTATTAACCTTCAGAGAAAAATGGCTGTAATGAGATTACCTGGGTAAGTGCATATCTCATCTGGAGGGAAGTTGCAGAGTCTGGACCCACTCATATTTTGGGAGGAATAAGGAGGGCTCTTTGGTCAGTGGGTCACTTCCCTACCTGTGCCAGCAAAGGGGAGGGTGCCCAGCAGGGCAGGAAGGGAACGCTACAGACTCACTCCAGCCCAGGCTGGCTGGGATTTAATGCTGACACCTTTTGGAGCAGTGGTTTAGCTGTGTGTTGTCTTTCCCAGATTAGCCACATTGAGAAAGGGGGGGAAAAAAAGTCGGTGTTTGAGTGACGTGAACACAGTAATTGAGTATCAGTATCAAGAATTACTGCACAACCATGCAGGGGACAAGTCAGAACATAACTTGACAAAACCCTGCAACAAAGGGCTGCTCAAACACACCCTTGAGTCTAGGGAGCTGTAAATTGAGCTTCAGTTCCAATGAAATACTTTCAAGCTTTGTGTACGCTTTTGTATTTACTCCTCGCAGTGCTTCAGTGCCACACGGGAGGTGACTGAAGTCTCCAAAAAGAAGCAGCAAGCACCATGCTCTGCCGAGCACCGAGATCAGCGGTTCGTATTGGTCCGTGGCAAAGTGCCTTTAGTCTTCACAAATCACACGGGATTTCTCCAATTCCCACCTTGTTTTCCCATCTGGCTCCATTTACTTTTCAAAAAAACTTGGGGAGGTGAAACAGCTCCTCGGTTATCTTTTAGTTTCTGTTTTTCTCACAAGGGAGAAACAGAGGAGGACCTTGTACCCTGCCATGTGAGTGTGGTGATCTTTCTATGAGCAACTCCACACCCATTTCTTCCTACAGGTTAGAGACACATTTTTGGCACTGGACACAGTAAGCGTTTCAACATGTTTTTAATCTGCAGCTCTCATGTCTTTAAAGGTCTGGTGTCGTGGCTCTGTTTGTATGCACATATTTCAAGGCACCTGCATAGTGTAAATTGCAAAATGTGGGTAAGATACAGTGACACAAATTAAATCTGTTGGTAGGAGTTTTTTTTGGTATTTGTTCTGCCTGTCCTTCAGTGATGTTTTCTATGTCCTCAGCTTTTTCCTTGTGACCCTGAATGCCTATTCTGGATTTCTAGGCGTCTAGCAAAGGCTGGTGATAGCATCCTGTGATACTTTTTGCATGTATTTCTAAATGCTGAAAGCCATCCGCTGCATTTGCTAGGCATGCAAAGTGAAATGCCTTTGGTTGGTCACTTTCTAACCAGTGTGCGCTTAAAGAGTGAAACATGGTGCCAAAATCCACTGAACTCTTTCTGTTGACTTGGGTCAGGCTCCAAATTCTGATTTTGTTCCTTCCCCATTTGTTCGAGATGCGATGCTTGCTGATTTATTTTTCCCCACTCTTCTCCGGATGGCATTGCCTCAGCCTGAAATCAGCCAGCCTCTTGACTTCTCAGATGCTTTCTCTTATGGGCAGAGCCGTAGGAGTAAACACCGGGGAGGACCTCCCGGGTCGCTTGGTATAGGCTGCGGCTGTTTGATGATCCCTTTGACATCCGGAGATGCTGAGATGGCTGTATCTCATCTCGTTTTGTGTTTTACTCAAATAAACTGAGACGAGAACAGTACTTATGGTGGAACAGCGGGTGGGGAAGAGGGAGGAGGAGATGGATGATCCCTCTCTTGTTCTGGGAAGATTCAGCAGTTGCCCTTGCTCCTTTCACCTCTGTGGGTCCATGTAGGCGTTACAGCATTTTAGACATTTCCCAAAGTGTCAGTGTTCGGAGCCCCATTAGGAAGTGACTAGATGAATTACCAAAATGTAGGGGCAAAATAAATTAGGCAGTTCAGAAGCAGAAAACAAGTCATTTGCAGGGAATAACGAAAGACTGCGGTTGCGAGACAGTCCCTTCTCCAGCCCATTGCGGTGATGTTTATAAATCAGGGTAACAAAACCGGAGCCCTTGTTAGGCCTGTGTGACATTAAAGGCGCATTTAGCTATGAAGTGTAGCCCTGGCTGCTATAAAATCAGATGGATGCTCGAACTGCACTGCAGCTTGCTTGGAGATGACAGCAAGGCTGTGCTTTAGGACTGGGTCAGACCTTCCTCGGGTATTGCGTCTCCTGTTCTGCGGAGAGGGGCTCTTTGGCTCCATAGGTGTAAGCCGTGTTATTCCATGTTTGCGGTGCTCTCTAATTCTGCCTCCTGAGACATTGCTCCATCCTTCTCTCCCTGCCTAACATCCCCTGCCCTCCACTCCCTCTGGGATAGCTGCTGTGGTACCTGACATGTCCCCTTCAAGCACTGGTGCCTCGCGTCCACTGTAACCCCATCTGTAGGGTCCCTGGCCATGCCGAAACCTGGCCTCCTGGTTATCTGCATCATCCATCGCCTCCAGGGAAACCTAAATGGCTGGTGTAGGTGCTCGAAAGTGAGTGATATTGTATTACCCCACATAAATGTCACATTAATGGAACGTTATAACCAAAAGATGCTCGTAGATCACTCTCAACCATTTTAGGGATCTGTTACACTTCCACCACCTGCTCCTCACCCATTTGTTTGTATTTGGGACAGGAAGGACACTGTTGGGAGAGCTTGGAGAGGATCTGAGAAGAGGTGAGAGCAGGCTGGTGCAATGGAGCAGCCCACTTCCTCGCTGGGACCTCCGCTGGCTTGAAGCCCGGCTCCACCAGCACGTGCTGGCTGTGCCAGAAGAGGCATAGCAGCAGGGCACTGGGAAGGGCGTTCCACGGCTTGGCTTCATAAGGGTGTTGATAGAAAGCACTGACTTCTCTGAGCTGGCTTAACGCCTTCTGAAAGTCCAGTGTAGGCAAGGGGAGAGCCCAAGCTTTGGCGCAGCCGAAAGCCCATGGTGCCTCGTCTGCAACAGCTTTCTAGATCACACCATGTAACACAGCCCAACAAAGGGCCTTTAAATCCTACTCAAGACGACAGACAATAGAAGGTCAGAGTTTAAAAGAGAAAGTGTGCCTCAGACTGATGTAATTCCCCTTCTCCCCCCTTTTCTTAGTGTGAATCCTTTGATAATTGAGCAGGGAAATCCTCTTTATCGGGAAACTCCACCTCCTCTTATCTCATACTCCCTTGAAAATGCTATCTGCTCTGCTGCCTTTCTTGTGCCTCCTGACCTGGTTTGTGGTGGAAACTTTCCCACGCGGGTGTGCTGTCCTCCTGTCCCTCTCGCTTGGTGGGTGCAGAGAGGCTCAGGGCTCGACGTGGGGACTCACTGTAAGTAAACACCTCACCTACTTGTGCCCTAGAGCAATCTTTTTCATAAAAAATATAAAACTAGCTGTGCTGGATCAAACCAGAGGTCCACCTGAACCGGTGTCCTTGTTCTGGCCTGGCCAGAGCCCGGGGGCCCTTGGAAAGAGTAGAAGACATAAAGCAGGCAGGGAGTTACCCATCCCCTGCTGTCTTTCCTCTCCGGCATCGCGGGTTGGACTGGAGCATCCCCTACTCTCCCTTGAGGTTATGCCCATCCCCTCTGGTTACTTACCTTACTTATTTTGCCTGAACTGGGACTTGGGAGGTTGCATTATGTTGGCTATTGCATCAGAGAAGTCATGTTTCTTAACCTCCCTGCAATGTGATCCAGTAAGACTTGTTAACACTCTTCATTTGTTATAACAAACAATTGCAAAGCTGGGGAAAGGGAGCGTCCCTGTGTGTACGCTCAAAGCCGCTGGGTATCTCTGTGGAGCTGCGACAGCTCTGGAGACCTTCTGTTTTTCTCCTGCTTCACGGATGATCAGATCTGACCTGTGCTGTTGGTAGTTACAGAAGACCAGGCTCTTCTTCCACATGAGTAGGTTTTCACCTGGTGTAACTTGGTGGATGTCAGTAGAAGTATTCTCTATGTATGTTTACTCAAGGCAGTACAGAGATGTGTCCAATGCATTTTTGAGTGTGGAAGACATTGGGCAGTGGGTACCTCTGCAGATGTCCAGCTGGAGCCAGTGACTGCTAAGGTGATACTCAAGGAGTTTTGTTCTTTGTGCATCCAGAAGAGCCAGTGGATGATCTGTAGTCACACCTAGGGCAACCCTTGGGGGTGTAAGTCAGATGGGCCTGGCCTGGCCAGTTTGCACCAGCAGATGTCCTAGCCCTGAAGATTTATCCCTGAAGTCAGATTGAAATGGCCACCAATTTTTTGTCCGTAAACCATCAAAAGTGACTTTTTCAGTACTCTGGATTTTGTCATTCACATTGCTCTTTCCCCTCCCGTTAGCTCTCAAACACACAGGGCTTGGGCAAGAATTCATGGCACTTTTTAGTAACGTCTTACTGTCTTCCGGGACTACTGCAGTGCTCCTGCACCTCCAGCTTCTTATAGCCTGGAAGAGAGCTTGGCTGTGAGAAGACTTTCCATGAAATGGTGCAGAGTGGAAGGAACTGGTATTATTAATGGTTCACTTAATGTAGATTCTAATTCTTGCAGCCTTCAGTTCCAATCCAGATTAGGACTCCCTTAGCTTAAAATAACAAAAAGGGAACTGTCAGAATCAGAGCAAAAATATTAGCATGATGAAACATGTTAACAGGTAGCCATTAGCACTTTATGTCCGCGTGAATAGTGTCTTTAAGTGTTTTATTGGTAACAGAGAAGGGAGGATGGGCATAAAATTTTCATTTGTTTTCAAACTGGCACGTTGCTTTAATTGCAAATTTTTATTGTTGTCACTTGTCAGGAAAGACTTCTTCTTGGTCAGGGTAATCTCTGGGCTGGGGAGATGGCCTTAGGACATGTCTGGGTTTCAAGTACAAGCTTTTTGCCATAAAAAGACAAAAGGAGCAGATAGTCTGGACAGGACCTGTTATTACTCTTATTTTGCTGTTAGAAAACATGTGAGATACTCGACGCCGAAGGAATTGTGAGGAAATAGCTGTGGTGTGGAGCAACATGTGACTGTAACATCCAGGGAAGTGCAGGTCAGTCCAGGTGCGTGAGATAATCCTGCTGCCAAATCACAGAAAAGTCACAACACTGAGAACAGCTCCTGGTTGTAACGATGCTTTGACGGTTGCCATATGACTGATCATTGATGGTAATTTCTGAGCGGCAGCATCCAGCAGTTGCTTAAGGAAGTGGTAGACATTTATTTGTGGAATTAAAACAAAAAATACAAGAATAAGGAAAAAAAAAGGGCTGTGTGTGTGCAAAACTTGCAAATATTTGCACCAGAAATTAAGGAAAATCCTTTTGGGTTTGTTGATAGTGTTGAGGTGTGTAGAGGAGAGGCCATTGCTGCTTCCCACCAAGCAGCGGCACGTGCCAGCTCCGACAGCCAGAAGTGACTCCTGCACTGCTTAAACTGTGTGGTCTTTCTACATAACCATGAGACCCAGTGCAGCCCTGCCCCTCGTCTCTATTTCCACCCTCTTTTACCATCCAGTTGGTGCTTCCTCCATCATGCAGAGTTCTCCAGCATCCCACTTCTGCCAATGAGGAGTTCCTCGGAAAAAAAAAGACGCATGCCAGTGCCAGCTCCTGTGGGCCCTTTCCGTTGCATCCCTTGAAGAATGTGCCTCGTGGATGTTTGGCTTGCATCTCAGCAACTGGCAGCCCTTCTTGTTTGTGGAAATATCAGACCCTGCCTCATTATTGACTGTGTGGCTGCTTCTACCTGCTTCACTGCCGGTGAGGAGCTCGCCTGGGGTGAAGCTGTTCTTCCACCTGCCTCTCTCTGCCTGTTTTTGAGCCTGCATGTCGATGAACATGAGTTAACCTCCTATTTTTTATTTATGCAAGTTTTTGGGGGGGACACATTCCACTGGCAATTGGTGTTTTAGGTTGGTTCTCTGTGATGAAGAAGTGCTTAGCGGTTGCTCGGCTACTTTTGTTAGTGATTTTGGGTTTCTTGTGAGGTTTTGCTCATGGGTGCGCATACGGGCATGGGTCCTGCTGCGAGGAGGGACGTTGGTGCCCTCTGTGTAGCCTGAAACCCTTGAAAATCTCTGCCCTGAGTGCAAAATGTGCCTTTTGTGGATCAACTCTTCATCCTTCTTTCCTTTCTGCCTTCCCTTCTGGAGAAAATCTAACAGCACTGGCAGTTGTAGCGTGGTGCCTTTTTCTTTTCTTATGGGAGCACTAGATTAATGGCAAAAACATGACCTGGACACAGCACTACGGTCTTAAAAAAAAGTCTGTTTGTTTTTCCCCCTTCGCTCTAGTGTGGCCAGGGCAAGGTCAGTTCCCACCTTTCTGCCTTATGATTTTGGAAGATGGCAGCGGGGTTTGCGCCTGGGCAGCCGAGGGCCATGGGTGGCTCCCTCCCAAAGCTACGCCGTGAGCTAAAATACTTTCTTCCCCCTAGACCTTAAAAGGTTTTTGACCGTATGGACTTCACTAGGTTTTAACTTTTTCAGCTCAAATCTAAGAAGCTTTAATTGACATAAACGCTTGTGGTGGGTGTAGGTTGCTGCATTTAATAAAGGGTGAGTGCTTTTTCCCCCCTTTTTCTTACTTCTTTCTTTTCAACCCTTATTTTGCATTCTGACACGCTTGATGAGTGTTTAATCCCTGCCCTTCTGTCTGTTGAGATATTATGTTTTTTTAATAGTTCTTGTTTATGACTAAGGTCAAAGACAGTATTTCAGAACAAAAATTTGAGTTAGTTCATAATTGAGTACATATGTATGTTACTGTTTATTTTTATAGTTTGCTAATTTATTTTTAAACAGCTCGGTTGAGCCAACATATTTATAGGTCTGTTTATCATATGTCTTGCCAGTCGGAGTGCTAAAAGACACATGCTTTTCTATAGCAGAGATCTGAAGTTATATTAGATAATACCGCCAGGTAGCAATTTAATTACATTAATTGAATGTTTAGGTTGAAATGTAGTTTTGCAAAGGCTATAATCGAATACATTTATATGTGTCTGCATATAAATCTTGGCATTTAAAATGTTATTTGAGCCTGCTGTTGAGGAAATGGAACTCCATCGAGTGGTTTTGAGGGAGAAATCGGGTATTTTGCCACGAGTACTGAAGCACCCATGCTTGCACTGTCTTTGGGTTTGGGCACCGTCCCGGCTGTTGGCATGGACCTCTGTGGGTGCCCCTTGCTGTAGCAGGAGCTCCTGGGTAGTTACCTGGCCAGGCGGCAATGTGGCCTGATCTGGTATGCTGGGGTCAGAAAAACAACCTGCTGGAGAGATAAGGGATGAGCTGGCACTTTGCAGGAGGGCAGAGGCTCGTACATTAGCCAACATGGAGAAAATGTTTATCCGGCTGAAACCAAGCCCTCTGGGTCGTGCACTGAGTGATTTCCCAAGCTTGCCAGCTGCTGTACTGGATTGTACCTGCGGGCTCTGGCTGTGGGCTGCCTTCTCTGGCCAGGGAGCTGCAAAACAGCCTTTCAAAGCCAGCTTGGAGAAAGCACTGCCGAAGAGCAGAAGCTGTGAATGAACCACGCTCTCCAGCCCGGATGGGGATTTAATCCTCAACGTAAACATTTTCAAATAACGTATTGTCAGAAGAGGGAGAGGGAAAATTCCTCAGTTAGACGATGCCCAAGAATAGCAGGCTTGGTTAGGAAAGGACAAGAGAAACTGTTCTGGCGCTGTTTGGTTTTGCTTATACCGATGGCTTCTGCACCTACCCGTTTCCAAGCAAAATATTAAAATCCCGGGTTTCTAGGAGGAGTGGGGCTAGGGTCTTTACAGCTCCCTTTTAGGATCTGGAGAGCTGAGTGAGTCTGCTTTCAAAAGAAAAAGATAATATAAATAAAAGGATCAAGGGGGCCATAAGTTGATTTTTGTTGGAGCTAAGGGATAGATAAGGGGTAACCAGAGGAAAATCCCAGCTTGTGTGACATTCTTGTGCCATGGTGGGCAGTCTCCTTTTGGATTGCTGCATGCTGGGAGAGATGGAGGAGGAAGCAGGGATATGCAACATGTAAACACCCAGGCAGTGAGAAGTGTTAGGAAATAAGCTGGTGGTGAACAGGCCCTTGGCATTTCTCAGGCTTTTGTATGGCAAACAAGCCAGGAAAAATGCATCGGGCTTGGTACTGGGTTGTTTCCATCCATTTTGTCCATATACTTGGCTGTGGGGACTCAGAGCCTCTCCTTGGTGCTTATCTGGGTTGAGATGTTCCGCTGAGATGGTTTTTTTTCCAAATCACACCTTTGCTGAGTATGTGATCTCTCCAGACAAATACTTCTCCCCAGACAAGGCATAGCTGAGGCAGGGACCTGGAAGCATCTTAACCATGCAGGTCCAGGTCACCGCAGACCATCTCTGACAGATGCTGTCTTTGGGACCGTGACCTTGCTGTGCTCTGGTGGCCCGAGCCAAATGTCCCGACCAAACTCATCTAAGACTTGCCTGCAGGACCCGTCGCTACTTTGGGTTCCTGTGCCTGCCGCGGGGCTTGGAGCGCGTCTGGCACAGTCCAGGGTGAAGCCTTCTGCTTAGTTTCACTTGCAAAGCACTTGATAAAAATGCACACAAACTCTTCACTGGTCTGAACCCAAACACGGCAAGTGGGACCAAACAGGGCATCTCCTCCAGATGAAAATCCTCAAGTAGATACAGCCAGTGGTGCTCCTGTGCTAATGCAAAACACCTGTGCAGATGATGAAAGGAAGGGATTTTTTTCTGGTTGTGGAGACTAGGTGAAGTTTCCTGATCCAGGCAGGAGATTTCCATGCCTGTGCAAGAGGTTTTCATGACTGTGACTTCACTAATGGGTGTAATCGAGGTGAGACATGAGTACAGACAGAGCCTGGAGGAGCAGAGGGGGATGCCATGGTCCATGCTTGCCCAAGCCAGAGAAATTGGTAGGTAAGACATGTGCGTGAGGAATACATTGGATCATCAACACAGTTCCCAGTGACAGGCCTCACCGTCTGGGCAGCGGATGCCTGCTTTTCTCTTCCACAAGCTGTAACAGCTTTTGCCTCATCACCTATAGTATGTCTCTTATTTGCCTCTAGTCCTGAAGGGCTAACACTCTCTTCCAGCCAAAGAACACGCTAAAGGACAAGTAATGTTGAAACATGGGTTCTCAAGGCGAGGTACCCCCAATGAACCTGGTATTTGGGGCAGTTGTGGGTGGTGTTTTCAGAAAGTCAGACTTTCCAGAAAGCCCCCGAGATGGAAGAACCCAAGAGCTCCAGTTTGTCCTCCATCTTCCAGATGAAAGATGGGTTCCCTGTGCATCCTGATGGACCTCCATGGTGGGGCCTGGCCTCATGGGCCAGCTGGGTTCTGCTAAAATGCACAGCCCAAAGTGATGACTGGACATGTTTTGAAGCCTGTACAAAGATATTTAACTGTGTTAATTGCATTTGCTTTCATTTCCTCTTGCTTTCCCCACCAATCGACAAAGCGCCTGTTCTTTGAGGGCCTGATTTGCATGTGAACGTGGGGTGGCTGTTTGTCCACTCGTTTGGTAACTTGTGACTAACAGTCTTAAGCTCTTGTCAGTGGGGTTTTCCCATCCTCTCTCTTTTTAGCTGAAAAAAAGTAACTGATTTTTTTTTTTTTTTTTGTCTTACAAAACCCATGTGTGGCCTGAGACCAACCAGGGGGAGTTTCTACTGCAAAGAAAAAATGGTTCAAAACCAGAGGGTTTCAATGGAAGTCTCAATGTAAAACTGAAGTTACAGTGGCCACCACCAGGTGATTATCATAATGTCGGGTGCTTATTGCTCGGCTTGAGGTTTCCAAATGCTTGGGAATGATTCCAACTTGTTCGGGCTCAGGAACAAAACTTCTCTCAGATGCTGCAGCCAGGGTGGAAGGAATCCAGGGAGCTGCGGGAATTAACGCAGCACTGTCCCTGTGCAGAAGGCTTATTTTAATGGCTAACAGAGCCTCCCATAACATCGCAGTAGGAAAGTTTGGAGACTGAGTTCAAAATGATTATTTAAAAATCATCAGTCACTGCCTAAAAGCTTCCTTCCTTACTTATTTTAGAAAGGAGAGCGAGAGGTAGGCCTGCTGTGTGAAGGATGCTGAAGTGGTACCTGCTTTAGGATCAGACTGCAGTCTTCTTTCATTGGAGGGCATCTTCCTTCACCCCTGATTCTGCTGGCATCCTTGCCAAAACCATCGCCACCTGGGCTATGACTGAAAAAACTGGTATCGTAGAGAACAGCTGCGGACACCCTTTTTGGGGTTCACAGAGGTTTATGCAGCCTAAAGCATGAGAGATGAGCACGGGAGCAGATGAACGTGCTCTGCAGGTGGTCTTCTGCTCTTTGTTTCATTTGCAGAGGGATCTATGTTTACAAATATAATTTTTTTCCCTGAGTCTTTGAGGGCAGCCCACTTAAAGGACTCACGGAGCTATATTTTCTTTACAGTAATGAGGCAGCATGACATACCAGTTGTGGGAAATCTGATAGCCTTGGGAGACCCTAGGAGGGTAGAAAATTACTTAATTTACTTTGTGTGCAATAGTCTTAATTTTCAACTATTTGAACAACTGATTGCTGGGGCAATCATCAAATCTTCAGAGTTAAGATGTTTCCTGCTGGAATGGAGCATTAGCTAAATCAGCGATGGCTGGGGATGGGATTGCGCACGTCCATCTGAGGGTAAAGAGAAGATGAAAATAAAATCCCTGAACCTGAGCTGCAGTGCTTTTTTATTTTCTGGGCAGGGTGAGGCAGGTGAAGCTCACCCGGACTGCCTGTTAATTACTCAGGTGGGGAGCTGGGGATGCGTAGCTCCGGCGGTGGCTCTGGCAGTGCCTCCAGCAGGTAGGAGCAGGGTCCGGTTTCCTTCCAAGTGGGTGAGAAGCCCCCTGCTCAGTGATTCACCTGGCATTTGCTCATTGTGAGTAAAAGCGATAAAATCTAGTGGTGGAATTATGTTCTGTCTCGGGTGCTTTCTTTCCAAATTAGTAATAATCCCATATGTCTTAGACCCATTTCCACAGAGACAGAGGGCTGGATTCTTCTGCCCTTTTTTTTCATGAGCAGCTGGTTGAAGTGAATGGACCTCGAATAAAGGGATTAGAAACTGGTCCTTCGTTAGGGTAAGGCGTTGGAGTCCTTGTGCTGTGAGTCCTTCCTCAAACAAGTTTTCCTATTGATTTCGATGAGATATGCCTTGAGTAGGTACCTACTCATCAAGAAACTCACTGTTTAGCTCATGGGGACAGAAACAGCAGCAGCAGAAGTGCAGAGCGAGGTGCCCGCTCGCACGGGGAAGGGCAGTGGGACCTGCTTTATTTGTCAAGATTGAGCTTGTACTGAAGCAAAAATGACAGAGGACTTTTCATTGTGAAAATTGAATATGCTGTTGGAAAAAACATATTTGTAATTGTTTAGAAAGGAATGAAGGGCACGAATATTAAGAGACCTTCTCCTGTCTTTCCGTGCCAGTGGAAAACTTCAGTGTGAAAGTATTTTCTTATTAAAAAGAAAGATCTGGTCTGTAAAATGTAATACAAATTTCTGAAGGCTGAGAGCTGCATGAGTGAGAATATTTAATTACAATGGCAAAGTACAAATATTTCCTAGTGAGCATTCATTATATTAATAATAATTAATTAATTCCTTGGCTAAAATGTACATCCTGCTTGTGTTCTTTTAGTGAGCTGGGAATCTGATCACATGTTTTTATTTTCTTTTGCTGACAGCCACCCAGAAAGTAGGGAGGGTAGAGGATGGAGACTATTTATATAAGCAGAGGCTTTATGTTTCGCTATGCAGATGGTTACGTTGGGGTTGCACGGTTTTGGTTAGCAGACTTGTGCAAAAGGAGGCGAGGACTCAAAGCATATCAGCTGATTCAGGGTGACCGAATATCTGACTGCTACAGTGATAAGTGTCTGTACAAATATTTATACAATCCTGATAGTCTTTGCATTATTACAACACAAAAAGCTGTCAGATTTCCAGGGTTTCCAAGGCATACTTCTTATGGCTCGTATACATTTTGCCAGCAGACATGAGCGAGCTCTGCTTGTGCTCGGAGTTGGCTGGACCCACGCCATCGCCCAGCTGGGAGCGGGGTAGGTGCCGAGCCTGTGCAGCACCCAGCCTGAGATGATAAGCCCTGGAGAGAGCCTGGCTGTATTAGCTCAGGCTTAGCACTGAATTTATGCAATCATGTGGCACAGGGCTGACTCAGAGCGGCTGTGGAGTGAGATTGTGGGCTGAACAAGCTCAGGGTCACCTGCAAAGGATGGTGGAGAGGTACCCCTCCTGCATTTGAGAGCCATGTTTTGACGCCAAGCTGCAAATTCCCACCTGTCCTGACCTGCCACTCCTCCCCTGGGTTGCTCGCAGAGGGTCCAACCCCAAGTCTGCAGCCAAGTCTGCAGGAGGCTTCTGATCAGCTGAACATTACATCAGGCACCGTATAGGAAAATGGCAGTCGTCACCCAAAAGGAGAGATCAGGAGGCTGCGGTGGCTTACGTGCAGGTGGGGTGCAGAACCAGATGTAAGTGGGCTTAGACTGGATGTAGAGAAGTCATCTCCTGCCTTTTCTGCTAGAAGCTAGTTCAAAAACCATGTAGGTGGGAGGCCCAGAATTGCCAATGTGTAGGGCTTGATCACTGCATCCATGGCTTTTTTTAAAGCACCTGCATAAGCACTTCTGCGGGGCAGAAATAAAAAGTATGCATATGATTGCAAACATACTTATAAAGCCACTGTGAGTGGCCTCGATGCTGAAATGGTAAATACGCTTTAGAAAATTGCCTTCAATCATGGCAAGAGCTTTTCTTCCCCTTAAGATGGTAACCAGTGAAGAGTGCAGGGGGAAGGACTCAAGCCACTTCGGCTGATTTCTCTGCCTCTACCTGGTGCAGGAATGGTGATGCACACTTCTGTGGATGGCTTGGTGGCAACTGATCTGGGATGTGCCGCTCAAAGCCAAGTATTACGACTTTGTGAGGAATTTTAACGTATCTGTGTTTATTACGAGCATCTTCCAGTAGAAATGTGTGCCAGGTGGACAGTCAGACAGGTGGTAGGATCCGGCCCTCTCCAAAGCCCACAGGGAGCCTGCAGCAAACCCTGCTGGCTGCAAACCCAGCTGCTGCCCAACACGTTGCATCAACGTTGCTCAATGTGATGAAGACCTGAATGTCTGTTTGTTAACGGATAAGATGGTTGGGCTGGTGTACGGTGCACGAGCCAGCCTGTGCAACTCCTGTGGTTTCCAACTGTACTTATCAAGGGAGGGGGCTGCCTGCCCAGGGAGGGTGTTTCCTCTAATCGGTAACTTCACATGCCAATGGCAGGCAGATGTGCAGGGGGCAAAGGCTCAGCTTCTTCATAACGGCTGCTTTCACTGGGCTGTGGGGAAGGAGTCACCTAAGGCAAGGCTGGGGAGTTCGAAAGGCACATGTTGCTCAGAAAAAGAAAAGATGAGTAAATTTTCTCTGAGAAAGAGTAGCAGCAGGGGCCTCACAGCCACCCCCTTGGCCATTAATTTTCACCATCCAATGCAGAAGGAATTGACTCGTCCCAGTATTTCCTAGCAATAAGTTTAGCTCCAAAAACCCTTCCCCAAGTCCTTCAGAGGCTTCTTCTATTGTCCGCCCTCCGGCTGGAGACACCGCAGGCAACACATGCGAGATAGTTGTGCATCTCTCCCACTTATCACAATAAACATGGCTTTTATGGGGGATTTTTTGGGGAGGGGTGTGAGGTGGGTGGTGAATGGGGAGGCCAGACACCATTGTCTGGCAAGAATATGAGTCCCTGGGGGCGAGCGCGCTTGGACTCGCCTTCCAAATTGCCCCAGCATCAATCCCTCCTCCTTTGCAGGATTTCCTCCTCCATCCAGGGTTTTGTTTCTGAACAAGTGTTGGTCAAACAAGCTTTCATTTGCGTTCAGTCGCTTGGCACACATACACCACTTCTGGTGGGGGACAATGAGGAAGCTGTTTTGGGGGCAGCTGCAGTGGGACTGAGAGGGAATACTGATGGAAAGAGGGCGCAGGGAGGAAATGGCTGGGTGAAAATTAATTGGGAGGATCTTCCGAAGTCTGGGTGCTACATCTAGATTGGGAGGGTGGCAGGGAGTCCTTTGATCTGGCTGCCTCGCCCTGCTCGCCAGCTTGTGCTGGTTTGTATTGCTTTCCCCCAGGATACCACACCTTGGACCAGTGAGAAAGTTGGACAAAATATTTGCAATGGTGTATCAAAAGCTTTCTTTCAGGAAGAAGTAAACTATTTATGTCAATAACAGAGTCTAAAAAGAATTGTAAAAGTGAGACTGACTTCTTTGTCACTTTGTCAGCAAAAATTGCAGCAAAACCTGTTCATAGATGACATTACCTAAATAACATTACGTACGTATGTCCTTTCTTTCACATTTCCTGTAATCCTGTTATGGCATTGTCCCATTACCTCAAGCACTGTCATCTTTAAATGCTGTCAGATCTTAACTGGATGGCCAAGGACATCAGAAAAGGATGGAGGTGAAGCTGATGGCAATTTCAGACCAGCCGTATATATGGCCATCTCCCAGCCTGCCCCTGGATGGGGTGTTTTCTGATAAAACATTCAGGTAAAGTGGTGATTCAAGGACTTTTACATCTTTTATGGAGCTACCACCCATCACCATGGTGTCTGGCACCTTTTTTGGGGAGTGTGGGGAGTCAGGCGCAGATGGGGTGCTGGAGCTGCTGGGGGTGGTGGGTCCGAGCTGTGTCCTTGCTGATATTTGTGCTCCCATCCCCAAGAAGATAAGGACCCAGTGGCAAGTGGCTGGAAAATGTCCCGGCGGGGCTGTGGGCACTCCCTGAACGGCCTTTGTGGCATTAACGGCCATTTGAAAAGCAGCTGAGGTCCTCGGACTTCAGGTGCTATTAAGTGCAGCATCTAGGTGTTAATTGTTATTAACATTATTATTGTTCTCTTATTGTATTACTGCTTAAAAATGGTACGAGGCCAATTTCTTTTACTCCAACTGCAAATGCACCGCTGTGTTTTTTTCAAAAGCGCTATGAGACATGACAGCAAATGGGACGATGTGACTTCTGCTATTTACCTGCTGAATATTCAGCACTCTTAAACCTGAGGAGTGGGAACCGTTGGCATCTAAGCAGTAGTGTGTTTAAACTGGCAGCCCCTCTTGTCAGGTTATAATAGAGATGATGAAAATTGCCAGCTCTGGGGGCAGGAACTGTTGTTTCGTTATCTCTGGGTGCAGTGCCGCACTCTGAGGGGCTCTGGTCCCCAGTGGCAGCTGCTGGACCTGGCTGCAGTGCAAATAACTGCAGCCTTGAACCTGAAATGCTTGGTGCAGACAAAAGTCTGTGGTCAGGCATGCGGTGATGTATCTAGTTTCCTGTCTTTGGCTCCATGAGCCAGTTTTCCTGAAAAGCAGAGCTGTACTGTTGGCAGCAAGGGTGGCAAGCCAGTGGGGACAAGCATTGTGGCTTCCCGGTGAGTTGCCCCAGGTGCGTGGATACAAAGGTACTGCTGGGAGGACACACCGTGCTCCACGTCCTCCTGTGCACCGGCATGTACAGCCGCAGATGTGGTCTGACTTTGCTAGCATAAGCAGACAGATGATGGAGGTCCCAGCCCCCTTATCAAATACATCGTCAAGGTAAAGAGGTGAAGAGCAAAAAGAAAGATTCATGGATGAAGATCAGGAGAGCAGCTCTCTTCTGAACAGCATCCGTGTTCATTCGCCCCAATGCAAAGGTTCAACAGCACCTAGGCTCAGAGTTTAGTCCTAATGATGCTAAAGAGCCAGGCCTGGATCCCGAAATCTTCCTGCTGGAAATAACAGCAGAACAGCCCATGGAATAAGGGGACATTTGTCCCAAGAAAGGGTATCATGGTATGGCCGTGTAGACTATGCAGAAGATTATTCGCTTAATCAAGTGAGGTTAGGGGATTTTTTTTGTCGCTATCTGTTAATGGTATCTAAGTGCTGGCAGTTACAACACTTAATTGAATTTTCCTGTAAGAAAATGCTTATCTTGGTAAAAGATGGGTTTCCTCTACAATCTGTTTTGTATGCTTAAAAACTCTTGTTTCCCATTTCGTTCCCTACCATCAGTGTGAGCTTAATCCATCCTCCGAGGCTGGTCCTCCGGTCTTATCCTCTGCTGATCCAAGGCTGTGAGCAGGTGAAAGTCTTCATGCCAGGTCTTCCCAAACAAGTGTCATCCTCATCTGCCAGTGGCTCTGCCCCGTTCTCCCATGTGAGGGAAAAGTGACCTTCAAGATGTGCTGGAGCCATCTTATCTCCCCTTGCATCCCACAGCGGGGCTCTCCCTGAAAAGATCTCCATCTGGCGCTCCTAATCTGGGCATGGTTTGTGCATTGCTGCCCTGTCTAGCTATTAAATTGATAACTTTTTTGGATGCTGGAGGAGAATTTTTCTCTCCATTCGAAATCTCTCAATAACCAAAGACTTGGGTGTAAAAGCACTAACTGCTCTCAGTTCACCGTGTTTTTTTCTTCCAGTCATAGCTTGGCTTTTTTTTCTCCTATAGGCACAGGAACCATTTATAGCCAAGGTGGGCTGAGTTTGCAATTTATTAATCTCTCCCCTGCATGTGGGTTGAAAAGAGACACCACGCCTTTATCAAAAGCCAGGCTAGCACAAAAGCCTATGCAAAATCATCATCAAATCCTATTAGAGGTGGAAAATATATCTTAGATCATCTCATTCATTTCCCTGACAATGCTAGACTGTTCCTGAGAGTTAATTTTCTAGTGTCTGTCGCCGACTCCCTGTGTGACTGCAGGTCTGTCATCCTGTCTGTGGGTTGTCACTGTAACTTCTACTCGTTTCCTTGCATTTCCAAGCAAGCCTCATTTTGTTCGGTGGTTGCCTGTGTTAATATTTGCCCTGTGTTATGTGTTATCAAAGGTTTCTACTTGGAGATCATCACCAGACCTTGGAAAGGTATCCCCATGGGATGGGGTGTGCTGGATGCTTTGGGGAGCTTGGGGAGGGCTTCATCCCCTGCAGCCACTGCTACTTTCTGTAGGCACTGGGGCAATGAACATCTCAAAGGGAGGTTTCCCTTCTGCAGTCGTGGCTGTGGATTCAATGCAAGCAAGTTCTTGCCTGTAAAGCACTTCTCCCAAGCTCTGCTGGCACTGCCTTTGACAAACTCCTACCCTGAAGTCCTGGGCTGGCTGTGACATCACTCGGCAGGGGGGAAAAATAATAATAATTCAAAGCTGGGAGCTATTTATAGCATTAAGCAAATGCAGATTTCATCAGGGTTTGTTTCAGAGGAGGAAACGGTGTGGAGGAGCAGAGTAACCTTACTTGTAACTTCCTGCTGGTGCTGGTGGCAGTGATTGAATTCCCCAACATGGCAAGGGTCTGGGAAGCCCTGCCAGAGCTGGGAAGGTCATTCTGGTAACTGTCACCTGGAAAGCTTCAAAAGCATGAGCTGTCAATAGCGACCCGCATTTGCAGAAAATCTGAGGGCTTTCTAATTAACTGAGGATCTCTAAATTAGAGCCAAGCCGCTCGACAAGCCCCCCTCATACGCCTTAAGTGTCAGGGCTCAGCTGATCACTGCATCTAACAAGCAACTGATTTTTAACAGTAGCTCGGAGACTCAATCAACTCCTAATGGCTCTGTTTCAAAACGTACAAGTGCATTTTTTCATCTCTTACTCTGGAATTTATGCTCTTTGTTCCCTGCTCAAATATTCTGGTGCTTTTCCTTAATTTCAGGCTTCTGCCTTGTGCCGGCTGCTCTGCCCTAACTAGGCAGCTCATCGCTTGCCTTTCCCGCACGCGATCCTCTGCCGCGGCTGCTCGCCCCGCTTTCTAATTAGAACCCCCCCCCCCCTTTTCTCTCCCCCGACACATAGGCAGTGCTGCACGCTGCAGAATTTCATAATTAGAAGGAAACCCACATTTAAACAGATGCCTCTGTAATGAGAGCTTAAAAGTGGGTTTATTTCGGCTTTAAACCCCTTCCCTTTAAGATAGCGAATGCAGTTTGCAAACGCACCTGATCTTGACTTCCCTCCCACTGCTTTTATGCCGTGCCACAGATTTGGGCGCTGGGGCTCCTGGTTTACACCATGGCAAATGAGATCAAACCCTCATTTTGGCTGTATTCACAGTGGAGTAAGAATATACACATTTAAACTGAGGGCTTCGAGCTGCTGGAAAAACAACATCTTTCCTGACGTGTAACTCCTGTTGCCGGTAATGAGACCCATGTGAGGCATCCTCGGGAAAGTGGCAGGATAAACTCCTACGTAAGCAGTGATTAGGAGCAGATAAATACCATTCAGGAAGGTAGAGAGTTAATCAGCCACTCTTTTAAGACTTCTCCGCATGTGTTTATGTTCAACTGCTTATCCATATCTTGGCAATTATTCACGTGAAATAGAATATAAATCCTGATGCCTAATTTTTCTTCCAAAAATTTCACAAGGTAATCAAATCCTGAAGTGCATATTCTATTCCAGTGCTTTTATCAGTAAATCAAATTTTTATCATTTATCAGCAAAAGTTAGATTTAAGCATCCTCACTGCAATGTTTGAAAGATGAACATTTGTTTCAGTGGGTACTGTGCCAATCAATAATTTTCCAGCTTGACTCAGCTATCAATTATTGCTGCAATTATTTGTCTGGTTGGATATTTAAAATGTCATCAGAAAGAGATGATTACATATTCCAGAAAGCTAGGCACTGTATAATCAGATGAACTGAATCCAGTTAAATGTAGTGTGGTACTAACCTGTCCTTCAAAGCTGAATTCTGTGGCCGCGACTGAAACAACAGCTTTCTGCATTATTGTAAGGAAACAGATCTTAACCTTGGAACAGTGTGTGTTATTGGGGTCGGGTAATACTTGGCGAGAGGAGACCTTGCAAGCCTGGAAATTGAATCAGCCTTACTGACATAAACGGGGGAGGGTTTTTTTTTGGGGAGGGAGGGCTGATTTTGTTGGATTTCGTCTGCAAATCTATAAGAAAAACCCTCTTTATCTGCCTTTCTGGGAATTTAAACTCCTGAGCAAAAAGAGCCAAATTTTCGTATGCCCTTTTTGCACTCCTTGACTTGATGTATGTATGGTAAATACTCTCTGTGCCCTGAGAACACAATAAAGATGTAGCAATTCTTGCAAGTCTTACATCCTCCAAACTCCAGATATTCAGAGTATTGTATCATTTTCAACTTCAAGGATATCTCGACAGTGGAGAGGAGACAGAATAAACCGGAGGAGACCAGATAACTTTGTGACACCTTTTGGTCCTATTAGCAAAGTGAGGAGGGGAAATATACGTATTATCGATTCTACTAATACTCGCTTGTGCAAGTTATGAAACTAAATGTTCTAGGATCTGGTTCAGCACTTGCTGTGCTTGCAGCTCCATGGTGACATTGAACTCGGTCAGGGACAGAATAAACCTTTGCGTTCCTGGCAGATAATTTGCAGGGGAAGGTGTTGTTTGGGGGGACCTGCAGTTCTCCTGACCCCCAAATTGTCAGGATGGTTTGCTGCTGGCTAAATATCGTCCATTGGAAATCCAGGGGAAAGTGAGACAAAGGGGAAGGCTGGGAAAGAGGAGAGGCTGAAGAGGATCCATTTTGGGAAGGAAAGGTGGAATAAGGCTCTCAAGGAGCCCCAGCCCATCCCTTGGCTGAGGGCTGGGGCCCATCACTTGGCTGAGGGCTGGGGCTTTTCAGCTCCACTGACACCCTGCCTGAGGCACTGGTGGGAGCAGGGGTGCTGTGGGATGGAGAAGGGCTGGCAGGGACCACCACATCTCTGCAAGGCCGTGGTTTCAATGTACGTGCTTTACAGAGCCGGGCACATCAAATAGAGATGTTAAGATGTGAAATGCAGCAAAATAAAGCAAAGCCATAGGTGATGATGAGACTCGGTGGCCAGGCAGTGCCCTGGCAGCAGCATGCCTGCCTGTGAGCCATGGTGGGAAGGTGCCGGCCCCCTTTTCTCCCTGGGAGAAGGCTCAGCCATTTCAAAATGCCAGCGTGTCTCACTATCTCCAGGGGTGTCCCATGCAGTAGAGCCACCACGTCCTCCAGCAAGGTCCTGCAGGTCACCAAGCATTAGCGGCTCTTCTGAGGAAAGCAGCATCCTGGCATCGCAGCTGAGAGTCTTTACACGTGAGAGATATGGTTGTGTGCAATGTTCATTGCAGAGCAGTGTCCACGATGCGCACTCACCTGCGCTGGCTGCAAGGCTGGGTGATGCTGAAGCTGCGAAACAAACCAGGAGAAACACCCCACTGCTGACATCTGCCAGGGCTTGGGAGTCTCGTGTTGCATCTCGCCCCAAACTGTCAGGGATGACCTGAGATGTCATGCTAGAGCATCTCCTTTCTTCCCTTTGCAAGAAACTTTTTGAAGTTCACTCTGCCTTTTCTTCAGAGAAAATGGTAGAAAAGGAAACAATTACATCACATAGGTGTATAAGAGTGAATAAAATGATTTGGAAGCTCTCTGCAGCTGTATAATTACAACACTGCATTTAAAAAGTGATTTACTGACTTGATTGTCCCCAGCAGCCACTGGGTAAATGCATAATTAGGGTCCATTGGAGCAAGGTGTCATTTGCTGGATAGCCAGGTTAGGCTTTGAAAGGGCTTTGGTGCTCATTTTGGAGCAGGGCTTAGATGAGGCTTGGTCCTCCGTGGGTCACAGCCCAGGTGGACCTTCTGGCAGGGGACACACCTGGTGGCAGATAGGTCCAGAGGAGCTGATTTAGCAGGTGTCATGCCAGCAATGCTGCTCCTCCTTGAGTCCATTCGTTTACAATCCTTGAGCCTGTGCTCAGGGGAGGCAGTCTGGGGGAGGCAGGCGGGGAAGCCTGCGCATCTGGGGCGTTGGTTACTTCGCTGATGATATTTTTAGAGAAACGAGATGGTATCAGTAAGGAGTTCCTCCTACGGGGCTGACAACACTGTGCAGTTTGCCCTTTAGGTCCCACTGCCAGTATTTTAAGCTAATGGAACTCCTACCTGTGTGATGCTGCCATCTGCATCGCCTGTATTTCTCCCTCCCTGTAGTGTTAGTGTATAGGGTGTGTATGTGTGCACGATCAGGTCTTCTTTGCTTGAGGGCTTTCTTTTTAAAACTTCATTCAAAGCTGAATTTCAAGCACAGTGTTCTTTTCCGGTGGCAGGTTTCCTCTGCTCCTTGCTAATCAAGATGCGACAGATTTCCACCCCCCTTAAGTTTTTAAAAAGCACAAAAATCAGTCACAGCCTGATACCTTACTTGCCAACTTGGAGCTCAAAGCGGGTTTTTTTGGTGGCCAAATTGTAATCGCCTTGCAAATGGTGACAGACGTTGAGGTCAGGCCGGTATGCCTGGCAGCGCTGGTGTGCTCCGGCAGGACCCCAGCACCCTGCGACTCCCCACTGAGGCTCCAGCAAACCAAGCGTTTTGTTTCTTGTCTTTAACAAAACATCATTTTTTGTGGGGCAACTAGGTGTTATGCGTTTGGTTCTGTGTAGAAGAATGAGTAAATACACAAAATATGTTGAGGCTACACCCCAAATGGTCATCCACAAAGTGTGCACTTCTGCAGGGAGGAACTGGCTTTCCCATTTCCATCCCTCCTTACTCACATCTTTCGTCAGCACCGAAAGTCTTCTGTTTTGTGGAAACCTGAGCAGTGCTGCAAAACCCAAAGAAAATTTGGTTTTGGGAGAAAAAGGTTAATTCCTGGAGTTCCTAACTCCAATCTAAATCTTTGAATGGCAAGGCAGTGGCAGCTGTACTACCTTCGTTTTTATTGTTGCTGTTGCTTGAGTTTATTTTTTAAGTTTGGGTCGTGGCATTAGCGTTTTGGCCTAGTTCTTCTTTGAAAGAGGAGCTTTTAAAAGGAGGTGTAACGAAAAATAGGAATTATTGATATTCAGTTTAGAAAATATTTTGTTGTCAGTTTTATTAAAATGATTTCAGGGAGTTAGAATTTGCAGGAAAAATAATTCTTTTCAGGAATATCAATAAGTCTTTTCTCAGTAAGTCGTAGGTAAGGAAAGGCTGGTAAAGATGGCAAATGGGATGCTGGAAGTCCCACAAAGCAAAATTTCATCTAGATTTTTTTCACTTGCACCACTAAGCCAGTCCCAGGACCTGTCATCAGGCCTGTGCACAAACAATGTGGACTTCATTTGCAGAATTTTATTTTTCAAATGCACAATGGCAGTGGTGCTTCTCGTCTCACAAGCAATACTGTGTCACTTCCTGGAGAGTTTCGGGGATGTTTTCCTTTTTCAGTGTTGCTGAATCTGGTTCATCTAGTGATAAAGAGAAACGATTAGAGAGAAAGTACTCTGTTGTACATAAATGCAGCTACTGCTGTTATTATTGTTATAATTATTAAGACAACAGCAGTGGCAAAGTTGATGCTAACAGCTACTTGCAACAGGTCAATGACAGACTAGGTTAATAATGCACCCTTTGCAATCTGGAGGATCGGGAGGAAGACTTAGTGCAAGAAGGAAAAAATATGTTTGGACAGTTACAGTTTCCCATCTAAACTGATGTTACCAACTACCAGGAAAAGGTGAGTCATGACAAAGCAGCTATTTCTTACCAAGGGAGAAGTGGGCTGCTGCCAGCGTGGAGTGGACCCACTTATCTCCCAGCCCTGCGATGCTTCCTGTGTCCCAACTGTTTCACTTCTCTAGTTTTCAGTTGAAAGGAATTTCAACAGTACAGATTTCCAAAAGAGAGAAAGTGAAAAAAAAAAAAAAAAAAGAGTTCTTTGACAAGCCAGATGGAGAAGAACTGAATCAAGTACAAATGGTAACAATTAACTCAATTTTTTTTCTTCCCCCCTTTAAATACCAGAACAACTCCAAATTTATCAGTCCAGAAATCAAGCAATCAGTTGACATTAAAGCTGAATAGAGAAGTTCCTGGGTTTGGCTCAGTCTGTTCCTCCAATAATTGTTTGGTGGTAAACAGAACAGAGGGGGGTGCTTAGTGCAGGTTGCAGGTGTTCGAGTCACTTTCAACTTTTGTTCTTTGCAGTTTGATAGCAAAAGGTATGTACATGCCATGTAGGTGCAGGTAGCCCGGTAAATACACCTTGGCTTTGCTTACACGTGCGGGTTTTTTGGGGAAGGTGAATGCAGGAGTGAAGCACCACCAGCTAGTGCTGGCTTGCGGAGAGATGCTGCCGAGAACTAGGGCTGGACTGTCCAGGCAGTAAGGACCAAGTTTTGGTCTTGGCTTGAGGATTTCTCCCAGGGTGTAAATCTGCAGCTGTGAGTGAAATCCTTGCAAACGCCGTTGGCATGTATGCACTCCCTGCTTACGCCACTGTTTTGTTTATGAAAACACTGGAAAAACTGGAGTGTCTCTAATACTGCGTGCTTGTGTGCAGCCCGTACGATGCCCTGCAGTAAAATACACGTTATATTAATATCTTGCTCCTTAGTCTGGTGGTCCTTGGTCCTTCCCAAACAGTGTTGGGTGCTATGGGCTGCCTGTTTCAGATAGGGTCACTGAGAGGATGCTGCACATGGCGTTTCAGCATTGTGCTTCCATAAAGAGCTGGTGTGTCCAGCGAGCAGCTTTCCTGGATCTAGCCTTGACTTTTGAGAAACGAAGGAAGCTCTTCCAAAGCACATTGGCACACACACGCAGATTATTCCATTACTCACTTGGCAATGCCTGAACTTGCATGCCTAGCTCCAGAAATCCTGCGCCTCCTCATCACCACCCCCCCCAGCACCCCCCAGCAGTGGCATCTAACTGACAGCTTCTCCTCCCAGCTGGTCTTCTCTCCAGCATCTTGTCTGGCTTTGCGGCTGGTGGCTGTGGACACGGCTGTGGGGCTTGCTTCAAGCCAACTATATTGTGCCCGGAGATGCTGGCTTGCTTCAACTCGGACTTTGAGCACATTGGGTGTATCTGTGAGCACAGCAGAGAAGAACCAGCTTTTTTATTTAATATAAAAAAAGCCCCTTAATGCTGAAAGCAGCCATCTCTTCTTATTTTACTGGGTAATTGTGCCAACTGCCCTTAAAGGCACTCAAATGCCAATATCCATCCCACTCATTTGTTAACATTTTTCGGATCAGAAGCTAAATCTGTCACTCGTATGTCACTGGTTAAATCACTTCTTTTGGGGGCACGGCAGGCAAGAGCTGTTGTGCTGCTTTTTTCCCCCCCCATCCCCACCCCCCCCAGCAGGAGCCAATTACTTGACAAACAATAAGCATTTGTGCTGTAGAGAAATGCCGTGCCCTGCCACTAGTCCTTTTCTGTCTGTGATGTAGAAAAGGAGTAAATACGTAACAGTGGGTGAGACTTCACTGGGTTAGACCAGTCAGGTTTCATATTGACCACATGTTTGTATTTGGTACATGGTATCCCCATGTAATTCTCCTAAAGGGGTAGTTTCCCAGATACGAAGAAAATGAGCAGTAAAATTGACTGGGAGGAAAAATATATGCGTGAAAAATGCAAATGGTAATTGGAAGCTATTTGTAAAGACTCGATGAACTGTCCAGGAAGGAGAGGGCAACTTTGGCCCAAATCCAAAACTCACTTCACCCACTTCAGCAGTGAGATGACAACAGCAATTAAATATTTTTTTTTTTAAATCAATATATGACAATTAAAAAAAAATGGAAAATAGATAGCCATCAATCACAGTGAGAAACCGTGATGGGTAGATAACTGGTCAGGGGAGCTGAAGATTCTGTGGAAAGCTTGTACCTGGCACGGCTGGGGAGAAGAGGAGAGTTTCTCAGTATCCTGGAGAAAAGAGAAGCCCTAGAAGTGATGGGTGGAAGAAGCAGTAAGGTAGAAATTTTTAATAAAAATTTCTGCTCTAGACCTGGAAAGCAGCAGCGTTGTTCTGTATCACAGGCAGGTGATGACGTGTTTTCTAGCTCACTAGTAGCCAAGGAGGGTTTTATACAACGAGGTCCAATGGAGATAAATATTTTTAAATTATAAGGCCCTGACAATTTGTACCCAAGAATCCCTAAAGAGATGGCATGTGATACTGATTTTTGATAAAGCTTATGGATTGGGAAAATGCCATCAAGAGCTGGTTGGGGTAACTATGGAAGAGTTGGCAACACTTCACTTATCTCTTCTGGGCAAAATAATTCAAGAGACTATATAAGATTCAACAGATAAAGAATTAAAGGATAGAAATATAATTCATGCCACTCAGCTTAGATTTATGTAATATAGATCTTGTCAAATAAACTTGATTTCAATCTTCCAGATGACAACCTTGGTCGATAAATGTAGATGAAATAGACAGTGCAAGGCATTGGACATGGCGCTGTGTGACACTGTGTACAGGAAAACTGAGCACTGGGTGGTATCGCTAGCATGGACGATTAAGAGATGGCCAATGGATTTGGGAGTGTGGGGGCTTAGCTGGAGAAACACCAGTGGATAGGAGAGGTCAGCAAGTGTTGGTGGGAGCCTCAGTGGTGGTTAGCATTTTGTTGGTGATTTAGAAATGAATATGCAATTGCAACTGATTAATGTTGTGGATAAAGCAACGGCAGGTAGACGGGTGAAGAGCTGATGGGGTGGGTTTACGGGGTGCTTTGGAAAGATTGTCAAGTGGGGTGTGTTGAGAGCATGGTTGGATACAACCTGCCATGTTGCTTGGCTAGAAGGGGAGAATTGGGGCCATATGTAGTGTACTCCAGAAGGCAGCAACTCTGTGGGAGGCTTGGTGGAAAACCAACTCCTTCCCAGCACGATGCTGGGCTAGGATGGTCCTTGAGTAATGGAGGACGTAGGAGTGGCTTCAGGGTGGAAAAATAACCGTATCTTGAAGCATGCCTTGATTTCAGGGTACTTATGTAGCTTGATGTGGGTGGGGGGGCATACTATATACCAAGGGTCTTTTCAGTATATTGGCGAAAAAACTCAGCAGAAGAAGGGAACAGGTAGATGTTGGAGCCAGAGAAATTCAGGTGGACCCCGGGTACCGATCTGTGAGTGTGGTTAGCTGTGGGAACCAACAGCGCCAGCAAGGGGTGCATGGAGCTGGTTTGAATGGTTTTCACTGGGATTTCATGCTTTGACCTAAAGATGGTTTGCGGGTCTGGAGGAGGTCACATTCAACCCAATGACATCGTGTTGGTCACGGTGCAGGACAACTAAGTGACATATGTTGTGGGAAAGGTCAGAAAATGAGAGCCGGTGGTTCCTTTTGGTCTTAAATTCCTCAGTGCAAAGCAGCTGAGGACGTGGGCTCCAGCCCTGCTGTTGATGGCCAAGGAGGGCTAGTTTGGCAGTGACCCGCTTTGCATCTCGATCTGGGGGATTCTTGCTAGCCTCTTGGAAATTGTCTGAAAACTCCTAGTCTCCTAGACATCAATGAATCCACAGCCTTCAAGTCCTACAATCTTGTCCCGCTTTTGGGGGGACTCAAACGCTGTACCACGAAGTGTGGTGGTGGGATGGGAGGAAGGAAAGGCGAGTCCCTTCCAAAAACCAGGGTTTACCGGAGCGGTCTAAGGACGCGTCTCGCCTCTAGCGGGCAAGGCGTGGATTAGTGCCATAATTCTTGCAGTTTGGCAAGACTGCATCAGACTGGAACGTATCTCTAGGTGGTGATGTGGTCAGTCAATAGCCTTCATAATTAATCAAGCACTAATAGACAAATTAGAAATCGTGTCTCTTCAAAGCAGGAGGTGGAGACTTTTTAACTGTTTCGCTGCTTTGTTTTATTGCCTGGTTTTACGTTGCTCCCTTGAAAATGATGGGCTGTTTAGGGAAGTTTTGTACATAAACATGATTTTAAATTTAAATTATTATCTTGATTACCAAATGCGGATGGTGAATTGAAAACTTGTTTTTCCGGCAAGCAAATGAAGAATAATATTACATTTTACACTCCACTAAATCAATGTAGCCCTAATTTTGCCATGCAGGAAATCAATTCCAGTCTTTATAACAGCCAAAGTTGTTATGAACAAAGTAATTTTGCAAATTATGGCAAGTAACACATTTATTGATGACTGTAGTTTAGGAGTTTAGAATCTGTGAGAGCTATAATATAATAAGGCCGTACCGGCAGGAGCTGAGTGAAATACAGATTATACGGTGAAACTGTAATGCATCATTTGCTATTAGTGGACTGGTAATAATTACCAGTTTCAAAGCAGCTTTTTCCATGTAATCTTTAGTCTCAGTCATAACAGCCCTTCTCATTGACATTATGATTACATGAGCTGCCCTTATGATCTAGAATATCTAGTTGATGGGAATACTAAAATGCGGTGGCGAACGCGCGGTGTTGTATCCTCATTATAAGATAAAATGCTATTTTCTCTGACCTGATCTATAAGGTAGAGAGGCGAGGTAGCGTTACAGTGTTAGCTCCTACCGTGGTGTTAAAAACTTCCACTTCATTACGGCAAAGCAAGATGAAATTTTCCCATTTAAGACTTTTCCGCCTAGCTCACAAATGAGCATAGGAATGTGAAAGTCCAATTGAATTTCCCTCTAATTTCAGCAGATTTAAGTATTTATCTGCACTTGCATGCCTGGCACATACTAAACGCAGCAATGCATTTTGTTCTGATGCCGGCTTCAGGGTAAAACATTAAATATTATTCCAAGGGCTTTTACAGTGATTAAAGATCTTTTCTTTTCAAATCTGCCTTATTTGTGTTTGGGGTCTTGGGGGTCTTTTGGTTTGTTTGCTTGTTTGCTTTTTTTTAATTTTTTTCATGTTAGGCAAATAGGGGGATCCAAGTGAAGGCATCTTGTAAAGAGCTGGTCACCTTGTAAAGGCACCCAGGAGCAGTGCCTATGGAGCAGATGCCTTGTAATGTAGATGCTGGGTCACGGCAGGGGTACATGGTGTGGGCAGGTACCATCCCAACCACTGATGCCCTTGGAGGGCTCCTGTGGTTTATTCAAACCTCAAGAGTGTGATGTTTTTTCTTTTGTTTTGTTTTGTTTTGTTTTATTTTTTAAATGTCACTAAACAGCAGCTCTACAACAACTGCTAAGCAGGGCTGGAAATGAATTTTTATCCTCCTCTTAGCTCCGGTTTCAGTTTACCAGCATTTAGTAAAAAAAACATCCACAGGGGGGTGGAAGTGAATAATTGTCAAAATTACAGTAACTGATAAAAGCACACCCACCTTCACCATAT
>NW_010147067.1:69842-70550 GCF_000699245.1 Pterocles gutturalis | reverse complement strand
CCCTGCGGACAGCCGTTGAAGTTTATTCATCCCCCTAGTTTTGCCATACATTAGAAGGGGCTGCTTTCTGCCATCATTATTAGCTGGCTTTTTGTTTAGTTATTTATTAGTTGTTTGCTCTTTTATAATGTCCGTGTTATCTTCAAAAATAAATTATCATGAAATAGAGTTAGCTTGCTACTGGCCAAAGTGGCATTTACCATCCTCAGCTTCTTTTCAGTGGAAGAGAAATAATGTGGCTCCGGCAGGGCACTCGGCCAGGCCTCCTGGCCACCCTCCAGCTCTTTCCTTGGCGGAGGTGCTGCTCTCTCTGCCTTCCCTTCTCCCTGTCCAGTGTTCTATTTTTTTTTTTTTTTTTTTCCCCAAAGTTGAATCTCTGCTAAGGAGCAGGAGATGCTGCCTAATTTTATCCACATTGTTAGGCTCTCAAAATGAGGAGGCTAATAATGTGATGGTGCCCAGCTTGTTAGCAGTTGTGATGCTTTGGGTTGCTGCTTTAAACTGATGTATGTGGTTTTCTGGAGTGCTTTTCAGAAGGGGTTTTATCTATCTA
Source organism: Pterocles gutturalis (assembly GCF_000699245.1). Classification (NCBI taxonomy): domain Eukaryota; kingdom Metazoa; phylum Chordata; class Aves; order Pterocliformes; family Pteroclidae; genus Pterocles; species Pterocles gutturalis. The sequence continues at coordinate 69,997 of NW_010147067.1, read as the reverse complement.
TCTATCTATCTATCTATTTATTTTACTCCCCAGTTTAAATATTAGCAGCCTCTTGCAGCATAAAGTCTGCTGAGTCATAGCTGGCATTGACTGACTTGAACATGTCCTTTTTTAATAGCTTTTTTTTTTTTTTTTTTTTTTGGGTTACCTGCTGG
>NW_010147067.1:68063-69811 GCF_000699245.1 Pterocles gutturalis | reverse complement strand
CTGCGGTTACCTGCTGGGGTTTGGTATTGAACCCAAAATGGTGGGAGGAGGTGGGTGTGATTTGGGTGGGTTTGGACCTCCCTGTCATGCCCCTCTCCTCCTCCTCTCCCCTTTCCCCTGCCTGTGCCTGAGCTGGGACGTCTATTCCCTAGCTCCCAGCTGAGCGTCCCAGAGGATTGGAGCTTAGGCGGGGAGGCGAGCTCTCGCCTGCCGGTGGGCGGCTGGAGATTGACGCTGCTTGTTGTGTTATTTTGCAGGTAAAGATGAGCCCAGCAGCTACACGTGTACAACTTGTAAACAGCCTTTCAACAGCGCCTGGTTCCTCTTGCAGCATGCACAGAACACACACGGCTTACGGATCTACCTAGAAAGCGAGCATGGCAGCCCCCTGACGCCACGGGTTGGTATCCCAACAGGACTAGGTGCAGAGTGCCCTTCCCAGCCACCTCTCCACGGGATTCACATTGCAGACAATAACCCTTTTAACCTGCTCAGAATACCCGGCTCTGTCTCGAGGGAGGCATCAGGGCTGGGAGAAGGGCGTTTCCCACCCACGCCGCCCCTCTTTAGCCCTCCCCCGAGGCACCATTTGGATCCGCATCGTATTGAGCGCCTGGGTGCGGAAGAAATGGCTCTGGCCACCCATCACCCTAGTGCCTTTGACAGGGTGCTGCGACTGAACCCCATGGCGATGGAGCCCCCCGCTATGGATTTCTCCCGGAGGCTGCGGGAGCTGGCCGGCAACACTTCCAGCCCACCCTTGTCCCCGAGCCGGCCCAGCCCTATGCAAAGGTTACTGCAGCCCTTCCAGCCCGGCAGCAAGCCCCCATTCCTGGCCACGCCACCCCTTCCTCCTCTGCAGTCCGCTCCTCCTCCCTCACAACCACCCATGAAGTCCAAGTCCTGCGAGTTCTGCGGGAAGACCTTCAAGTTTCAAAGCAACCTGGTGGTCCACCGCCGGAGCCACACTGGGGAGAAGCCCTACAAGTGCAACCTCTGTGACCACGCCTGCACGCAGGCCAGCAAGCTGAAGCGCCACATGAAGACCCACATGCACAAGTCCTCCCCCATGACGGTGAAGTCAGACGATGGGCTCTCAACTGCCAGCTCCCCTGAGCCGGGCACCAGCGACCTAGTGGGTAGTGCCAGCAGTGCCCTCAAGTCCGTGGTGGCCAAGTTCAAGAGCGAGAATGACCCCAACATGATCCCCGAGAATGGGGATGAAGAAGAGGAGGAAGAGGAGGAAGAGGAGGAGGAGGAAGAAGAGGAAGAGGAGGAGGACTTGAATGAGAGCGACAGGCCAGACTATGGCTTCGGGATGAGCCTGGAGGCGGCCCGCCACCACGAGAACAACTCGCGGGCTGGTGAGGAGGGCCGGTCGATGCCGGATGTCATGCAGGGCATGGTCCTGAGCTCCATGCAGCACTTCAGCGAGGCCTTCCACCAGGTCCTGGGGGAGAAACACAAGCGGGGCCACCTCCCCGAGCCCGAGGTGCACAGGGACACTTGCGACGAAGACTCGGTGGCCGGCGAGTCCGACCGCATTGATGAGGGAGCGGTCAACGGCCGGGGCTGCTCCCCAGGGGAGTCCGCCTCGGGAGGCCTGTCCAAAAAGCTGCTGCTGGGTAGCCCCAGCTCCCTGAGCCCCTTCTCCAAACGCATCAAGCTGGAGAAGGAGTTTGACCTACCGGCCGACGCCATGCCCAACACCGAGAACGTTTACTCCCACTGGCTGGCAGGGTTCACCC
>NW_010147067.1:23654-67992 GCF_000699245.1 Pterocles gutturalis | reverse complement strand
GCCGCCTCCCGGCAGCTGAAAGACCCCTTCCTCAGCTTCGGCGACTCCCGACAATCGCCCTTCGCCTCCTCCTCCGAGCACTCCTCAGAGAACGGCAGCCTGCGCTTCTCCACGCCGCCGGGTGAGCTGGACGGAGGAATCTCAGGCCGCAGCGGCACTGGAAGCGGAGGGAGCACCCCCCATATTAGTGGCCCGGGCCCTGGCAGGCCCAGCTCAAAAGAGGGCAGACGCAGCGACACTTGTGAGTACTGTGGGAAGGTCTTCAAGAACTGTAGTAATCTCACTGTCCACAGACGGAGCCACACGGGTGAGAGGCCGTATAAGTGTGAGCTTTGCAACTACGCCTGCGCCCAGAGTAGCAAGCTCACCCGGCACATGAAAACACACGGGCAGGTGGGAAAGGACGTTTACAAATGTGAGATTTGTAAGATGCCTTTTAGCGTGTACAGTACCCTGGAGAAACACATGAAAAAATGGCACAGTGATCGAGTCTTGAATAACGAGATAAAAACTGAATAGAGGTATATTCGTACCCCCCTCCCCCCACCCCATCCACCCTATCTCCACCCTGTCCCCGCATCCCGTAGAGGTTTTCTAGTCCCTTGTGATGGAAATTATGGAAGTTAAGGATATTCGGAAAGTGCTTGTCACCAGCACACCCTGTTTATTTTCTTTTTGTTCTCACCGTTTGAATGCATGATCTGTATTGGGGCAATACGATTGCATTTTACGCAAACTTTGAGCCTTTCTCTTGTGCAATAATTTACATGTTGTGTATGTTGGGGTTTTTTTTTTTGTTTTGTTTTGGGTTTTTTTTGTTTTTTTGGTTTTTTTAAATTTTTGGATTAGACAGCATGTATGGTATGTTATGGCTGTTTTTAAATTGTCCCTCATTAGTTGCTGAGCAAACACGTTGCTGTTTCCAGTTCCGTTCGGAAAAAAAAAAAAATAAAAAAGAGGAAAAAAGAGGAGGAGAGGAAAAAAAAAAGAAAAAGAGAAAAGCAAAACAAAACCAAACCCAAGAGCAAACAAAACCGACCATGCTGCATACATCCTGTAATACATATCATGTACAGTTTTGTTTTGTGATGTGCAAAGGAAAACACGCTTTGGGTAACCCTCTATGGACAGGACCGATAGCACCGAAGAAGCGTTGCGTTAGCTAGATTGCTGTCTTAAAAGAATAAACCCACCGACTGGAGAAAGAGTACCCATTAGAAAAAAAAATGGAAAGTAACGGACCGCCACCAGTCAGAAAGAAGTAGATTTCTATTAGCATTTGGTTTAAAAAACACACATACAAAAATCTGAGTGCCTTGGATCTGTCGCGGCTGATGCCGATGGCTCCTTTCTGCTCGTCCTCCACACGTAGCTCGTCTCCATGTCGGTCACGGTGGCGAGCCTCTCCTGCTTTTGGCTCGGCCCCATGTCGGCCGGGGGGGGGAGCCTCTCCTGCTGAGCATGCGAGTCCATCTCGTGTCTCTTACAACGCCAGCTACCTAAGAACGAAGAGGAAAGAGAAAACTAAGGAAAAGAAATGACCCACTCAGTCCTAGTTAATCATCATTCTCCCCTGCCTTTTATTATTTTTCTTTTAAACTGAATTGATCATACCAGTCTAAAACCCGCTTCGCTTCTGGAGTGAGCTTAAAACGAGATGTAGGACCTTTTCCCCCTCACAAACTTTTATTCTCCCGCCCCCATCGATGATTAAATAGAATGTGAAATGCACAGAGGCCCTTCAACACCATTAAATACACAAGTAGAGAAATCCGTTTTATGAAGATATTTACTTTTAATAATATCTTTTATTGATTCTGGCACCAAAACAAATAAATCCGGAGCCACTTGGTTGTCAAGCTGACAATCAAATTATAAACTTTAAGACCTTGTGTATACCATATAAAAAATAAAATAAAAGACTGGCAATAATATTTTACTGAGTGTAACGGATAGAGGAGAAAAAAAAAGTAATCGTGATTTATTAGCACAATGTGGTACTGTTTGCCATTTAAAACTAGAACAGGTGTATAAGCTAGTATCGACACAGTGATGATTAACTACAAACTCTTAAGACTTGCCTTTAATGTGACACTCGGAAGAGTAACCGAGAATTTTAAAAAGAGGAAAAAAAACAAAAGAGTAGCAGTATCTGTCTGTGCTCCCTAAAAGTTGTCCTTCATTTTTTTTCCCCCCATACTCTGTGTGCTATTTGTGTTGATGTGGAAGAGGATTCCTTGTTTTATTCTTAAGTTAGGTGCCCACCCCGGTTGGTGTTCAAATAGCACTTGACTCTGCCTGTGATGTCTGTATCTTTTCTTTAATCAAAGGTACAGAGGTTGAGTATAAAATAAGACTGCTTGGATAGGACAATTAAGTGCACTGTACAATTTTCCCAGTTTACAGGTCTATACTTTTAAGGGAAAAGTTGCAAGAATGCTGAGAAAAAAATAATAATAATAAAAAAAAATCGAACATGATCTCACTGATGAGCATTAAAAAAAAAAAAAAACACAAAAAAACCAAACTTTGCCAGCCATTTACTTGACTAATGAGCTTATCTTCTCGGATGCGACATTACAGCGCTGTGAATGGAAACAGACTCTACACTCACATAAAATGAATGATTGCTTTCGCTCCTACAGTGCAAGGATTTTTTTGTACAAAAAAAAAAAACTTTTTTAAATATAAATGTTAAGAAAACTTTTTTAAGGAAAAAAAAGAAAACCCACGACACTTCATTATGGTTAGGGGGAAACTGTATTTTAGGGTTCATCGTCTTGGTGGTGTACAAGACTTGTTACTCATTTTAAAATGGTAGTGGAAATTCTATGCCTTGGATATACACAGCTCTTCAGGTTGTATAAAAACATGCATTGGGGAAAGGTTTAAGATTATATAGTACTTAAATATAGGAAAATGCACACTCATGTTGATTCCTATGCTAAAACACATTTATGGTCTCTTTTTTCTGTATTTCTAGAATGGTATTTGAATTAAATGTTCATCTAGTGTAGGCACTATAGTATTTATATTGAAGCTTGTATTTTTAACTGTTGCTTGTTCTCTTAAAAGGTATCGATGTACCTTTTTTGGTAGTGGAAAAAAAAACACACAGGCTGCCACAGTATATTTTTTTAATTTGGCAGGATAATATAGTGCAGATTATTTGTATGTTTCAAAAAAAAAAAAGAAAAAAGACAAAAAGACGAAGTGTGACATTGTACAGATCTGAGGCCATATAATGGCTCTTTGGGGGAACTGTTAAGATGTCATGCTGCTGGCCGTCACAGAGGGGTGTACATATCTTTTTTCATTCTTTTTTCCTGCTGCCATACTGTATGCAGTACTGCAAGCTAATAACGTTGGTTTGTTATGTAGTGTGCTTTATGTCCCTTTCCTTCTATCACCCGACATTCCAGCATCTTAACTTCATATGCAGTAAAAGAAAGAAAGAAAGAAAGAAAAAAATCTAAAAAAACTAAAAAAAAAAAAAAAAAAAAGGAGAAAAAACCGTTTTGCAGTTTTTTTCATTGCCAAAAACTAAATGGTGCTTTATATTTAGATTGGAAAGAATTTCATATGCAAAGCATATTAAAGAGAAAGCCCGCTTGAGTCAATACTTTTTTGTAAATGGCAATGCAGAATATTTTGTTATTGGCCTTTTCTATTCCTGTAATGAAAGCTGTTTGTCGTAACTTGAAATTTTATCTTTTACTATGGGAGTCACTATTTATTATTGCTTATGTGCTCTGTTCAAAACAGAAGCACTGAATTTGATCTTTTATTTTTCTTTGGGGTTTTTTTTGGGGGGGATTTTTTTTTTAAATTTTTTATTATTTGGATGACCAAAGGTCATTACAACCTGGCTTTTTATTGTATTTGTTTCTGGTCTTTGTTAAGTTCTATTGGAAAAACCACTGTCTGTGTTTTTTTGGCAGTTGTCTGCATTATCCTGTTCATACACCCATTTTGTCCCTTTATTGAAAAAATAAAAAAAAAACCTTAAAGTACACAGTGTCAGCTTCTCGTGTCCTCATTTGACACATGCTGTAGATGGCTTCCAGCAGCAGGCTGTAGGAGAAGGGCCCGCGCAGGGGTGTTTTGGGGTACGTGCTCCTGACCGCGAGGAGTGTCTGCTGCCCAGCTTGTCCTTAAATAAGCCACCTCTGCCGAGGAAGAGGATTTTTGGGCTAACCAGTTAGCTTTCCGACCAGTGGGAAGCATTCGCAGTCTGGACCTGTAGTTTTTGGGGTTTTTGGATTTTTTTCCTCCAGGAATACCTTTAGTTGAGGACTAAGATGTGACCCCCGTTCTCCCCCGATAACCGGCAGCATCTCCAGCTTTTAGCAGCCTCGGTCTGTGAGAGGGATTTCCCCCCCAGTTTGGCAATGCTTGGGCAGAAGAGGTGAACAAAAAAAAAAAAGCTCTACAGCACCCCCCATTCACCCCAAGACTCCCCCATCCCCAGTGGTTTTGGAGAGCATGGGGTGAAATCAGCCACTGGTGCACGTGGGCGTGTGGGCAGGAGCTGATTTCTCTCAGAGTTGGGGTACGCACCGTGGCTCTGGGAACGCACTGACTGCACCCCAAACCTCCCAGCACCACTGCTGGCTGGAGGCTGGAACTGGGAGCTCCCCTCGTTTCTCCTGTGGGGTTTTTTTTTCTGGTGGGAATGGCAGGTTTATGAAGCCTTTTATGCGCATTGTCTTTAAAATCTGGACTCCAGTTCAGGTACCCCCTGGCCCCCCCTTAGGGGTCTGTATATGTTGTCAGTTTGACAAATACTGCATGCTGCAGCATCTCTTTACTTTATTAAAGCACATACTGCTGTGATACTGTCTCTTGCTGTTCCCAGTGTAATGGATTTAATACCTTTTTTTTTTTTTTCTTTTCCTTTTTTTTTGGTTTCTGTAAAACCTTCTGGTTGTTCTGTCGTCTTCTTGTGATAGCATCATTTGTTGCCTGTATTTTGCCCAGCGCCTTCTGAAGGGGAAGTTTGGGATTTAAAAAAATACAGAAATATATCCTATCTAAAGGAAAAAAAATTATTCCTTTCCTGAGAGAGGCAGAAAAGAAAATAAAGCTCTGTTTTAATCCTGGGATGGGAGGATTGAAGGTCGTGTTGTCTGGGATGAATGTGCAGGGGGCTGGAAAAGTGCCCCTGCACTGTGCTCCCTGTTGCTGGGCCGGTACCCCCTGGCTGTCTCCACGGCGGATGCCATGCCGGAGCAGGAGCCACGCGGATGCAGGCACTGCCGGAGGGACCTCTGGCACAGCATAGGAGAGGCAGGGTCTGGCCCTGACATGGTGTGGTTGGGGTGAAGGGGATGGACACTCTGACCGTCCCCTGGAGTGCCGGCGTACGTGGGGATGCGCAGAGCGCCTTGCAGCTGCCTTGATGACACGACTTTTGATCCTGTGCCGTAAAATGTCCGTGCAGAGTGCAGTCTCCTCCTCCCTCTGGCTATTTCTATTGCTGGTTGGTAGCACCGCGGTCAAGATGTTGTCTAGAGAGAGGATTCACGTTAGCTGGTCTGCTTGGGGTCAAGTGTAGCCTGGCCGTGTTTCAGAGTGCGCGCTGTACCCTGTGTCTATCCTACGGTGGGCGTCATTACACTACCTTTCTCTATACCACGTTTTACATATGAAGTAACCATATATACAGGCATCTGTATACAGATCTATATGCAGGCGTCTCTAGGCAGATCTGGGCTCCAGGCACCGCTACAGGATTAACAGGTGGAAAACACACAGCAATGTATCATTTATTTTTTTAATTGTGCAGCTCTGTGTTTGATTTGCAGGTTTCAGAGAGCTAAATGACCCCCCCCCCGGGTGCTGCATCGCCCTGCAACCGTACGCATGGGGCCGGGGCAGTGCTTTGGAGGAGCCTCGGGAGAAGCAGCTCCCACTGTAGGAGAAGTTGTCTGAGCACTGGCTGGCCAGCCAGTGCATAGCTTGTGAACAGCAACGTGTTGTCACCTTGACACCAAAGTGGAATTCTCTAACGTGATGGTTTTCTGCTGGAGGCAATGAGTTAATGGTGTGATAAAACCAAGGCCAAGTTTGTTGGGTTGGGGAGTGGGTGTCTAAGGCCCCATTGGGTGCTCTCAAGCTGCTTTGGCATCCTGCGCACGTGTCTTCCGCACACCCTAGAAATTTCCTGTGCAAGATGAAGATGTCTGTAAATAACAGCGATACTTGGGTAACTGTCTCCGTTGTTAAAAATCTTAAAACCCATCAACTTTGGAGGAGGAATGCAGTTTTATGGCACAGACCCCTTTGCTGTTAGTATTTAATCTCTTCCAAATTGAATGATGAATGAAATGAAGGTGCTGAAACAGTATCCAGAATTTAGGCTACAGATGTTTCGTATTTATTATGTTTCCAAGAGCTGAGAAATACAGGAATAAGTGATACCATGTCTTTGTTTGACATTCAGGAGGCCTTCGCGTATCTGATGAGATGCAGTTTTGCCGTTTGTCTAAGCGCAGAGTTTGTACAAAACCAGAAAGGAGATACCAGCTCCTTCCCTCTTTTTTTTTTTTTATCCCATAAAGGTTGAAAACCATGTTCACTGGGTATGTGGCAAATGGTACTCTTGAGCAATGTTGTGGGCTCTTTGCCGGAGTTGCCAGAGAGCCACCGCCCCTTTAGCCCAGATGTTTGGCTGATGGTTTCAAAGGAGCCGCGAGCATCCAGTGTCGGGTCCCCTCCCTGCCGAGGGGAAACCCCCTGATTTTGTGCCCCTCAGCGGGAGGTACAGTTTACAACAGCGTTGTGTTGGTACGCTCATGGCTGGGATGGCTGCAGTGCTCTTGGCTCCCTTGAAAGTCTCAGCCTGCTTTAACGTCAGCCTGAAACATGTGGGGCTCAGACATCAGCTGCAACGAGCCCTCCTTGGTGGGGAAACCAGGCAAGTTGTCTTGACTTCGGAGGCGCCGCTCCTGTTTACACCTGGTGAAAATCTGGCCTCGGAGCTGCTTATTTAGTCTTGACATCGTAGCCCTTCAACCATGCTCTTATGTGGTATTGAAGCAATTTCTGTAGAAACTGGCTCCCCAATCGGGATGAGGAGGAGGATTTTGAGGGGTGCGCTGACAATGCGCCAGTCTCACTGCCGCCGCCGCCTGCGGCGTAGCCCTTAGGCTGCTGTTCAGGGTAGCACCACGCTTGGTGATTGGCCTCGAGCAGGGGCTCAGACCCACTCTCCTTCTCTGTGTGCGTGGAGCCAAGGATGTTTGCTGTCCTGGAGCACCGTGCTGTGCCGCTGGAGCTGATGGCGAGTGGCCCAGACTCTTCACGGGGCATGGCCTGGGGCTTTGCAGCTGGAGCTTGGCTTTTGCAGCGTGCGCTTGCACGCTGTGCAATATAGAACGTGGAGTGAGTTGGGGAAAGTCCTCCATGAACCACCCACTGTGTGGCATATTAACAGTACCGATGGGTTTAAGAGGGTCTTTGGCACCCGGATGCCCTGTGGGTGCTGGGGGAGGCCCCAAGGTTTTGGGAAAGAATAGGAGGAAATTTTCAGACAGGTTGGCTCGATCCTTGCCCAAACAGAGCTCCTGGCACAGCATGGGTTTCCCAGCAAAGACCAGGGTTTTTTTCCTCCTAAATGTTCCCTGTGATTCCTACATGGTGCTGAGTGATGCTGGATGCAAGAGTGTGGCCTGAGAGGAGGAAGGGCTCCATCCTGCTGTGTCCCTTTGCAGTTGGGTGTCCTAGTTGTTAAAAAAAAAAAAAAAAAAAAAGTAAAATAAGAGAATAACTCGCACTGTGGTCCATGTCACACCTGTTCTCTCCTCTGTCCCCATGCTCTCTGTAGGTTCGGCGTACCCCCCCAGCTGGCGCAGCACCCAGGGAGCCCCGGATGTCTGGCAGTTTTCGGATGGAAGTTCAAGAGCACTTAAATTCTGAAAGGAGGTGAAGCTGGGGTGAGCGGCTCGCAGCGTCTTGGCATCTGGAGGGGGCCTCTGTCCTGCTGGCTCACCATGTCCCCAGGAGAGCCTGAGAAGTCACCCACTGAAGGCAGCGCTCCCTGGGCTCCTCCTGCCTGCAAGACTATCGTATTTATATTTTGTAATAGAGTGCGACACTTCTTTGGGGTTGGTTTCTTTTTGTTTTTTTTTTTCTTCTTTTTTTTTATTTTCTAAAAACAAAAAAAGCAAACCCACCCACCAAGGTCAAGGGCTTATCGATGGCTTCATCCAGCTCCTTTCCCCGCGAAAAAGACTGTTGCTCTCGTGGACAGCCCGGCCTGTTGGTTATCTCCGTGATGTGCCGTTTCTCGGAAGGTGCATCTGATGTGACGAATTAAAAATAAAACAAAACAGAGTGTAGGTTTGTGAGTGGGTGAGAAATTGCCATAATAAATGTTGGAGCTTTAGGTTTTGTTTGCTCTGTCTTTAATTTTTAATGCTAACAAGGGCCAGGCAGCTGGTATGACTTTGTATTGACATATCAGAATAAAACCAAGCGCTTAGTTTACAAAGAGAAAGCTGGGGCTGGTGTTTGCATGAGGGGCTGTGCAGCTCCGGCGGGCAGGCAGTTCCCACAGAGATAGACCAGACGTTGGGCTTACGGCTGCAGCACCCCGAGTTCTGACAATGCTCTGCTGGTGTTGGGTGATGCTGAAGTGGGGGAGTCTCCCAGCTCTCCTCCATCGCCCGCCTCCTCTTAATGAATGTCAGCTGTTGTATGACATTTCTGCTGTTCAATGATGTATTTTTGGGGCTGTTAGGATCCGTAACGTCCCTTAGTATCCATCCAAGGAGAAGCGAGGCCAGCCTCGCTTTTCAGGAGGAGCGATAGTCTTGCTTTGGAGATGCCATCAGCACCAGGGGATGCAGAGCCCTGCCCTGAGCCAGGGTACCGGGGGGAGCTGCTATCAGGTTGGCATCCCAGTGTCTCCCACCAGCCCTTGCACAGCGTTTCCCCCCGCCAGTGATGCTCCTCCCTTGTTGGGAGCCAAGCACCTGCCCAAGGGGTTTGCTGATTCGGGGCCTGAGTGCTTTGCTGAACAGAAGATGGGTTAAGTGCATGCTTGTCTGCTGTCTCTGATGGGATTTATAGGCTGTAGCTACTTACGCCTGTGCCAGCGAGCAGGAAGGGACCTTATTTGGTGAAAGAAACCAGCTGGGTAGCAAGAGGAGTCACTGGCCGGCCGTGTCGGACTGCCAGGACACCTGCTGCCAGTGGCAGGGGGACAGAGCTGAGCTGCAGGGGGGGGGCCAGCTTCATGTATTAATGTATTAGCTTCAACCTCACTTCTGGTTGTATTCATCTCCTTAAAATCTGAGCTAGACACCCAGCCGGGGTGACTATCTCCCAACACAACGGCCATAGGGAAAATGCCGTTGCCTTCTTGATGGGTGGTGGTTGCTCTTTTGTTTTGTTGCTGGTCTTTTTTTTTTTTTTAAAACCCAGGTTGTCATTCTCATGTGGGCCAGGGCATAGCACAAGCACAGACACTTTTGTACCTTAAAGCTCGTCAAGGGACTGTGGCGAGCGGCACAAGCACCTCTGCACACAGCTGGAGGGGCAAGCTGGGAGCCCGGGGGGACTTGGTGCATCAGCATGGGTTGACCTAACGGGAGGTATTGCTGCTTCTTTTCAGGCGAGTTGGTTTTTGAGATTGAATTACCCAAAAGTCTGCACATGCTCTGAGGTTTTTTTAATCATTAGGAGATGTTTTTAAAGGTTCTTTCCATCCCAGCCTGTGCTACAACCTCTGTGTCTGCTCAGAAGGGTTTTTTGACCCTTGGAAGCATGAATCCTGTTGCATTAAGCATCCTATTGATCACAAACGCGCTGTGGGTAAGGAGTTAGCATCTCCCATTACCTGCCAGCACCCTTGCTCCTGCCCTGGGCTATCTCTGGACCAAGCAGCTGCATCAGATCAGGGCTGATGGAGTTGTTAATTGCAAAGGGGGTTGCTCTGCTCTCTCCTCCAAACTGCAAATGCGGGATCACCTGGTCTACAGCAGGCCTGCCATGCTTGTAATGAAGGGCAGCTGGGGAGCTGCTTTATAAGGGTTTTGGAGGATCCTGGCCAGCTCCGGGGGTGTTTTTGCCCTTTCTTTGTCTGAGTGCAGGCAGAGCTCAGTTAATAGATGGCTTCTGGGGTAGCTGGTTGTACTTTTGATGCTCTATCTGGTGGAACAAGGTCAATGTGCTCTGCTTTCTCCAGCTATAGTCCATCTCTTCTCCAGCAGCTGGCACAGGGCAGGTATTTCTCCCATGTAAAGCAGAAGATAACAAAGCAGCGACAGCTAGATGTGCCCTGCCAAGCATGGAGGGGAAAAGTTATCCTTGTCCCTTTGTGTTGAAGGTAAAGTGAAATAGTCCTTAAAATGGATATTTTTTAATACAGCTCTTAAACTCTCCCAACTCTTTGGACTTTAAAACAACTACAGAATTTATGTATTGCCTTAAAGTCCCTGGTATGTGTAATGACTGTGCCGAGAGCCTCTCAGAAACGTTGGGGCTGTGCCGGGGGCTCCTCTCCCCTGCTGAGGGGCCTGATCTTACTCCCAGGGTCCGTGTGTGGCTCTGGCAGAGCCACAGGGCAGCACCAGTCTGAGTTTTTGACGGAGCTACAAGGGGCTTGCACTGCCCCGTGGGACCTGGGCTGCAGCATGATTTAATGAGGGGTATCGTTAGGATCCTTTTTCATCAGGTCAGGACTTGGCTGCTTGTGCAAAGCCTTTTGCTGTGTCTGGGTGTGTGGAGGACCACCAGCCATTGCGTTACAGCCGCTGAACAAGTTTCTGCCAATTAACTGGAGTCAAGGGTTTCCTGTAGGGGAGAGCTGGAAAACTGTTAGCCTCGAAGCTGGAGGTTGCTGTGGTTTTGGTGCGAGATGGGCAATGTTCCTAGGGATTTTGTATTTTAGCGCATTCCCAGTGTGTCAGTCTGCATGTCACAGTTTAAAAAAAAATGAAGTATGTTTTGTCATAGAAAAACCCCAAAACTCCTAAAGTTATGGAGTTTTTAATAAGCAAAGCTCTTTTTTTCTTAGTCCAAGGGGCTGAGATGAACAAGATACCTGGGAACTAGCTCACTTACCTTTGATGTTTTGGGTTTAAAAAGCTGCCTGCAAACTTGAAGGCCATTTGTGCTGCATTTTATTTCTAAGCACAATTTCACGACACTAAAATGCAGCAAAGGTCAAATCTTTTGTGAAGTCTAACTTAGCTTTTGCTTGGAAAATAATACGTATTTTGGATTTGTGATGCATTTGGGCTGTGGGCTTTTACAAGGCAGGAAGAGAGGTGAAATGTGTTGGAGGATGCTTATCGAGTGCTGTCTCTCTAGAACAGATCTGAAAACAGACCTCAAACCCCATGAACGGGATTTCCAGCAGCATTCCCAGACTCCAGGGAGCATTGTGGTGTTGCTGAGCAGCAAGGAGGCTGCAAACTCTGGGGGAAGGTGGAGGGAAGCACTGTCCTTCTTGGGCTGCTGGGGGTTATTTTACCACCTATGCCATTTACCTGGTACTTTTGTTTTGCATCTTGCTTCTTCTATTGCTCTGTGTTTGAGCTGTCTGGATGCTGGTGAAACCCAGGGCTGAGCCTTTACCTGCAGATTTTTGATGGTGATGTGGAGGACCTGCTAAACAGAGCTGCCTTTCTGGGGCTCCCTGCTCTGCTGTGATGTTTCCTGTGATCCTATGATAAATTATTGAGGAGTGAGCCAACCAATCCCCCCCCAAATACTAGTGGTGCCTCATTCATTTCTGTTTTATTCTTTGCTTCCCCCCCACAAGTTTTCCCATTTCAGGTGTGATTAGGCATGGTCTTCAGTTGTATGATATATCTGCTTCAAGTCAATAAAACCTTGCCACCCCTCCATCCCAACACCCCCTGGAACTCCTCTCCTCCCAGAAGTGATCTTCTTAACATTCATTTTCTTCAGGCGTCTGAATAATTATTCCAAAGGAAAAATGGAGTTAGGTGGGGGGGAAAACACACAACAACAAAAAAACTGAAACCCAAAATACGGCCCTTATTCCTTAGTCTCACTGGCTTGAATTACACATCTGGTAGAGCCTTGTTTGTTGTTGCTATTACTTTTATTGCGTCTTTAGCGGTGATGAAGTTCAGATGGCAGAATCCAGTGGGCCCCAATTTAATTTCGTCTGGCCTCCTGTAATGAGTATGATGTGATCCCCAGGAAGCACTGGCTCAGCCTCAGCTCCAGCGGGCGATGGGCAGAGGTGGTGCGGACAGATGGGCAGCTGGATGGGCAAAACCTCCTGGCGAGGGTGGGAGAAAAAAAAACCCAAATCTGGAAATAGGGATTATAATGGTTGGGTGGAGGTGTCTGTGCTGCGGGAGCATCAGATATGGCAGCGAGGTGGGTGGATGGACAGATAGCTTTCCATGTCAAAACCCAGAAGCAAGATTGTGAGGTGGATTTCCAGCTTTTTTGCTGGCTGTGGTGTGACGCTTTCTGAGGTTGTTCTGGCCCCGATGGCTCTTCCCTGGTGATTTCCGTGACACTCCCGGTTTCCAGTAGCAATGTATAGAAGCTCCCACCTCTCCCCAAATGTCTGCCAATGCATGTGTCTAAGGGCTATACAGGATTCCTTTACAGGCCTCCTGTCAGCGGGCTATGTGCATGCAAAATGAAGGTTGTCTTTGGCTTCTCATATTTGGATCTATATTCCATATTGTGTTGACTGATAAAAACAAGTCAGCCCCTGTGCTGAAGAATGTGATGGACTGATGACTTTCAGAAACATACTGTAAATCACGGAGGCTAATAAATACTTGCTATTAATAAAACAGGGCTACTGCCTTCCAAGTTATTTTCACGTTTTACATCATCTTAAAATCTAAACCAAATGAAAAAGTAAATACTTTTGGACCTTCCTGCTTCCCCCAGCATGGTTGTTGTTAAACTTAACCTCCTCAAATGCCCAGACAAGAGGAGATTTTCCTCATGAGAAGGTCTTATTGCTCCATCTGGACCCCTGCCCAACCCCACAGAGCTGGTAAAGGGCTGGCCACAGCAACAGGGTCTCCTTGGCAAGTGGTGGCCTCTTGCTGGATTGTCCCTATGGGCTGGCAGAAGATCCCTAGAGCTCGTCCAGACTGATCTGTCAAAGATCCTGCAGCTATGAGCTGTACCCTGCACCAGCTGGTGCTAAACCTTTAATGGTTCCCAGTTGTGAGTGAAGCTGCTCCAGGTGGTAAATGTATGGGCAGAGCATCCACAGGCTGTGTAACCCTTTCCATTGGGTTTCTCTGGGTCCTCACCCCATCCACAGCAGGAGTCTGGGTGAAGGTGGTGGTGGCCGAGGGCCTTGAATCTTGAATCTCCACAGCAGAGCCCATCATGCCTGTGGGGATGCCAGATCAGACTCTTTAAATAGCTGTGCCCTTGCAAACTCACGGTGTGCTGGGTAGGGAGTGAAGGAGTAGAGGACAGAGCCCTCAATAAACCTTGATAGTTTTTTTTTCTTTTTGTGAGTGTCCTTCCCCTGGCCTCCTCTTACCGCTTGCTTTGGTCCCCCTTCCCCATGGGCCGAGGCTGTCCTCGGGAAGCCCTTGTCCCACGGCTCATCTCCAGGAAAGTCAAAAGCCCCTGTTGCTGGGTGGGGTGGGCTCTGCTCTCCCCAAACACCTCTGCACCCCTAACTCCAATATAAATAAAATGATTTTCTTTATGTTCTCCTCCCAACAGAACTCTTCCCTGCTGCCTCCCCAGCATGCTCTCCTGGGGTTCAGCTTTTCCATTGAGAGGCACCAGGCAGCAACGGCCCTTTAGGAGCTGCTTTACACCTGACTGCTCCTGTTGTCTTTTTGCTGCCTAAAATCTCATTTTTCTCCTTTTTCTTCTTTCCTTACACTTTCCCTCTCTCCCCTGCTGAAGAGATAGCACTTTCTGCAGCTGTAGTCATTAAAGGGGAGGAGGAAAAAAAGCATATTTAAAGTAGAGCCTGGCAATATAAAATAAGGTGTGGAGGTGATGAATGATGTTGGGGTATATTAAACCAGGGCTGGCATTTTCGACATCTCTCCTACCCGTGGCGTGTTTGAGCACCTCAGAGACCAGCTGTTTTGCAATGCCGAGCATCCACCCCCGGGCCCTAATCTGGGCAAGTTTAAAAACGTCCCGTGGGATTTTCATCAAGTTGCTGCTGTTTTCCTCTCCCAGAGACCCCAGTGCTACCCATGGACGTGGGGCTGGAAGGGACCAGGAGGACAAATCTCCCACCTCAGCCCTGCTCCACCTCCCGAGGGCCAGGGGATCAGAGGATGGGCTCCTCTGGAAAGTGTGGAGATGGGGAAAGCCTCCCTGGCTTTTAAATGTTTTTTTAAAGGTGTTTGGAAGTGTATTCTAGGCATCACTGTAAGAGGTAGACAGGAGTAAAGAGGGAAAAGAAAAGAGCTCATGGCATGTGACTAGAAAAATTATGCATTTTTCTGGACTGGCTTATTCCCTTCTGTGTATTAAACATTATTTTAATATTCAAGTGACAATGTTTTATAATTAAGCTAAATGTAAGAGAGAGAGTACGCTGGAGAGCTGGGCTTGGCATGAGGAGGTGAGGAAGGTTCTCCCCTGCTGCCCAGGATTAACCCCAGGCTGCAGCATCTTCTGTGGCCGCACCTGTGGGTACTGTGCCTGGCTCTCCAATGCTAATGTGCCCCATGCTTTAGCAAGGAAAACCTTTAACTAGTAAAGGTTGTAATGTTAATACAGAAGAAAGGCATTTTAAAAAATTACATTAGTTCACAGACATCTATTGAACTCATGAGGGGAAATCTAGCCCCTGAGAGATAGAAACTGAAGAGCTGAGCCATAAACCAGGACGATAACATCCTTATTATAAAATGCAAATTAAGGGGCCCAATTCACTTTAAAAAAGCATTATGAGTATTTAATTTTTCTATTGGGAATAGTTGAAGTTGGTCTGTGTGTGCTTTTTAATGCTGTATACTTAAAAAAAACAACAAACCAAAACAAAAAAAAAAAGCAGAAAGTAAGTCAGACCACAAAGAAGCAGCTGAAGGTGGAGCTGAGGATGCTGAGAGGTGGTTTGTGTGTTGGAAGAAGTAGCTGGTGCTTATCGCAGGCAGGAAAGTGTGTGTTCACACTGCGTTTTGATGGGGAGACTGTGGCTAAAGTCAGCAGCATCATGGTGGGTTTCTGAAGACAGGGTCAGAACCTGCCCTGCGATTTAACTGTTTGATCCCTGGAGTGGCTGGCTGGGTCCTGGTGCCCTGCAGGTCAAGGACATGTGCTTGGCTGAGACCCCCCTGAGGTTTTTGTGACTTTTCTGGGTAACCAGCTTCCTGTGCTTGGTGTTGCATCCCCTTTTGGGGTGCAGCTGGAATGTCTTAATGCTGTGGACAGTGTTATGGGTTATGGAGAACATATAGTCTGGTGAAGGGACCACAATGCTTTGTTTGAGGCACTTATTCAGACCAGGAGTGATTTGAGGCTTCACTATACCTGCCAAGTTTGTCTTTTCCAGACATTCCTTATTTCCTGGAAATTTTCTGGAGGCTTTAAAAATCATTCTGCTTTATTCCCCCCCCACTCTGAAGTTGGAAGATGGTGCAATCACTGCCCCTGCCTTCGCCCCCACTGTTTGTAAGACGCCGGAGGTGAAAGTCTCGAGCCAGAAGAAGGGCTTGGCACACAAGACAGGGACAGCTGGGATAAAAGAGAGCCTTGGAGTGTTTGGTCCACTCTCTGTCCAGTTTTAGGGTTGAAGGGTCAAGACTTGTTTGAAAAAAGCAAAGAAAATGCAGTACTGTTAGTTCTCATCCTTAAAGACAGAAGGCCTCGTTCAGCTGCCTGCATGCGGGAGCCATTGGGAGGCTGGAATTCTTTTCAAATGTAGAAAATAAAACAAAACCCTACCCTGAAAGATTGCTTCTCAGGTAGGCATTGTACAGCTCTCCTATATAATGTGCAGAGGTTGAGGGCTGAGTGAAATAGGGGACCAGGTAAGTATGGTCATTTGAAACACAGGGATTAGATAATTTTATTCATTTTGCCAAGTTGTAGGGCATCTCTCCAATTAAAGAGGTGAAAACTGGGATGGGATGGGATGGGGACTGCCAGCTCCAGACTCAGACCCACAGTTTGACTTTGGGGTCAGGATCTGTTCCCACACCACAGCCACTGCATGTGGTTCGGGGCATGGAATAATGGGGTTTTCCTGTTTCAGCTGAGGAAGATCCTGGTCTCCAGCTGGACCCCAACAGCTGAGCTTGGACTGGGTCTGAGCCATACATGGAAACCTGTTTCTTACCCTATGGCTGCCTCCTTATCTTTCAAATACTTGTTTGTTTCCAAACCACTGTTTACAAGGAATATTGCTGCTTTTTAAAGCTGCACAGACGCACGCAGCCAGAAGAGACTATAAAATAGTGGTGGGTGATGCCCACTGTCTGGCACAGGGCTGGCCCAATCTGTAGAAATACAGATTCCTGGCTTTGAGGGTCTTTTTTTTTAAAAATCCAATATATCCTTATTTTATCTTCTGTAGGAATAATAGATTTAGCATGTAATGGGGTTAGTGGACCAGCTAGGTAGCCGTTAGGGGCCATAGATTGGTTAGGCTGGAGGTATGGGTGGGCTGATCCCTGGGGAGGCTGTGCCAGCCAGGCTCGCCACTTGTTGCATGTAGTACTAAACACCTATAAAAAACCCCCGTAAAACCAAATCCAAACCAACAAACAAAACAAACTTTTCTGAAGGAGCTGACCCTACCATGGTAGTCCTCCTGCAGATATCTATAAAAAGAGGTGGCTTATCAGTGGTTTTTCCTCTGCCCCCTCCTGCATCCTCATAGGAGCGCCTGGAGTGTTGTGTGTAGATGTGTGACCAAAAATTTGCCTGTCTGCAGAGACAAATGGGGAATTTTGCTTGTTGTTTATGAAGTTAACTTTGTGGGAAGGCAGTGGGTAAATATCAGGATGATACAAAGCTTATGGCCAAACCCTGGTGATAATCTCTCATCTGGGCACACCAGTGTTTTCCACGCCGCTTCCTGGCTTGCCGTGTACTGCCTAAACCTCCCCCTCCCCTCAATTTAGGAGTAGGAGCCTCGTAAATCCTTCCAACCCGGATGCTTTATCGGGTGCCCCAGCTTCTCCCTGCAAAACCACAGCGAGGATGGTGGGGGCGAACATCTGCGCAGGGGATATCCTCCTGCTCCTCCATGGCCACCCGCCATCGCTGCTGGGAAGGTGGTTGTGGTTTTGTAGCTTTTTAGCTGCAGAATGGGGAAGGATGTTCTTCCTTGTGGTTTGCAATTATGCCGTGAAAAGTAACAAACATCTTTCTGCACCCCACTGCAGATTTGCTTTCCTGCAGCCGGGGCTGAGATAAGGGGCGATGTGTCGGAAAGCAAAAACCCTAATGGTGAGGGAGTTATGAAAGCATTTGTAAAACCTCCCTGGGAGATTAAGTGCAGGTCTGTGCCCATGGGTGGCTCTGGTGGTGTTTGGAAATAGCATTTAATATCACACAGCACCTTGCTTTAAAAAACCCAACCCTACACCAAAAACACAGCCTCCCTTCATGGCTGGGTTGCAGCAGTTGGGAACCTGATGCCCTAAATCCAGCTTCTGACTTTACCTCTGGAAAATCTTCAGTTTTTGGGAGCAGGTGATGGATTTGTGTCCTGCACGTACCCCTCACAAGCTGATGTTCGCTCCACCAAAGCCCAGGAAGGCCATGGGGTCATCACTGGCGAAGGGCTGGCCTCTCCTCGGGGCTGGGCTGTGCTGGGGATGCGCTGCAAGGGCTGCAGGGAGGGTTTGCTCCAGGATGGAGCAATGCCGAGTTTGGGGTTTGCTGTCACAGGTTCTGGTCCAGCTTGACAGTTGCTCCTTGGGAGTTGCTGGGGGAATGGACAAAGCTGGAGCATACTCGCTATGTGTGCTTGAAGCTGTTGGGGAAGATAAGTCAAGAAATAGTGAATTATGGATTTGGAAGCAGCACAAATGGCCGGTGTGTACCCAACAAAGGATGCTCCTTCTCAGCCGGGTGCCAACCACGGCAGGTTGGGTGGATGAGGGTGCCCAGGTACGCCCAGCCATGGTGGCGCTGTTTCTGGATGCCCATTTTTTTGGAAGAGTGTGGCAGAGGTCCCACTTGGGCCAGAAGTCTTTCCAGAGGTGCTTCTCCTCACACCCCCCTTTACACCTCCTTGCCATAAAGAGTGTACAAGGTTGGATTTCTCTCCCCCTCTAATAATTTTTTTTAATTGTAATTTTGTTTCTGACGCTGCAGTGAGAAGGTAGAGGTGAATCCTCCCCACACAGGGAGGTGCAGCCGGGAAGGGGGTGATCATTGCTGATGGCCCCGGTGGGGATGCGTGGCTCCCCCCGCGGCCGGGGCCCTTCTCCCTGTGCTGCTTGGCAGGTTTCAGCATGACTCACCAGAGCCCAGGATGAGGTGGGGTGTTTTCTTCCAGGTCAGGATCTAGTTGGATTGGCAAAGCGCTGTGGGAATGCTTTTAAGGTGTCTTCTTGCATAGTGCTGTGTTTTGTTTTGTTTTTCTTTTTCTGTTTTGTTTCCCTGCAAGTGGTGTCAGGCTCTCCTGCTCTGCCTTCGCCCAACAGATGAGCAAAGAAGGATTGGAACTGCTGGAGATGTGTGTTTAGCAATCGCTTGCATCCCATCCTTGACCTCTGTTCAGCATCTTTCCTCCCCTCTTCCCCACCACCCCCAAAACCGATCCCCACGTCCAAAGAGCTCAATGCCTTCGCTTCTGGCTGGGGGCCAGCGGTGCACCCCTGTTTTCTCCCTTCCCATGGGGTTCATCAGTGCTGGGAATCAACTCATGCTTATATAGGTGTTGCCATATTTTGAATTTTAAACATAACAGGAAGAGTGTGACGAAGCTGCCATGTATCTACATAAAACCTGTGCAGGTCTTTCAGGACTCAGAGCTCTAAGCCTCATGGAAAGACAACTAATAAGTAGTAATTAAAGATGCATGCACTGCACTGCTCTGAATGGCAAGAGGTTTTGCAATGGATGGACACGCTGTTGTGCCGGTCGAGGTCCTTGCTGTGGGACTTTGGGGTGGCTGGGAGGGTCTGCAGTGGAGCAGCTGCTTGCATGTGAGAGATGCTTCGTGTTCGTGTTACGATTATTATTTAATCTGCACAAATCACTGCAGTGCTGCCGATGCAGGGCTTACAGCCTGGCTGTCGCCCACCCTGAGCCAAGCCCAGCTGCACCTCCCAGTACCCTGTCTGCTGCAGATTAAAGATCTTGTACCACCAAGCTGCGATAAATGTGAGGTTTTTGTGCCACTGGTTCCCATAGTAATTATGTATCTGCATGGGATAGACCCGAGGGCAAACCGTCCTGGCACTCCATCAGCGCTTTCCTACATGCGCTTCTGGGAAGCGAGGGGACAGCCACAAGCATGACCTGTTCTTCTGGCCTCTCCTCAATCACATTGCAGCCTCAGGTGCATTTTTAGCTCCTCTGAAATATTTTTGGGGGGGTGTTCTTTCATGTTAGTGCCTCAACAACATTTTTTCTCTTTTTTTCCCCCTCCTTTGACATGTCCAAACCATTTCATCCCATTCTTGGTATTGACATAAAAATGCAGCTGAGAAAACACTGAAGCTGTTTCAACAACTGCCGTGCTAAGAAGTAAAGTAAACCAGAAAGCAGTTATTATGCTGAGACCTTCCTCTGTAAATCAGTTGGGGGGGGGGGAGTGAGAGTACTTGGTAATTAGATTCTCTCACTCATCCTCATTGCATTGCCAACAAATCAGCTTGGAAGATCTGTTTCTTTTTAAGTTTTCTTGAGTTTAGCCTTTGTCTAAGAACCTTGGAACAACAGAGCTGCAGTAAATATGATTAACGTATAGTTAATTACTGGGGTATTTTGGCTCTGCCCTGTGGATGCTCAGCCTGTGATGGTTAACCATCGACCAGCCCCTGCCAAACCCAGGTGGAGAGGAGTTGTGGAGAGCAGAGCACGGGGAGCTGGTCCCTCCTTACCCACATTGTTTAAGTAAAAGTGCAGGAGGCTTTACTTTAAGGGATAACTTGTCACACACATGGGTCCAATGGAAAAAATTAACTTTCCTTCAGCATGCCTTTTTGTTCTGCACTTTTTCCCCCCTCTCTTTTCAGGGTTGCTAAAAGGCTAGGGAGTCTTAGTTTAGCAAATGCCTCTTATAAATATCTCCTATAATGTCAGAGTCCCAGACCCCAAATCCCTTTAAGCTCTGATTAAATCACATGTATATGTATATTTTATTTTTCAGAAGAAGAGAGGATGTTTAGTTAATATATAATTACGTGCTCGGTTCATGGGCTGCGGATGGCCACAGGGAGAAACCCCTGAGCCAAGAGAGGGTATGACAGAGAAAAATCCCCTCAAAACCATGCAGGGTGTCCCCTTCTCCTTAATGGAAGCCAGGGCAGATCTCTTTCAATAAGAAGCGACCTTCTACTGAAATCTTGCACTGTTGAGACCTGGTGGTTTCAAAGAGCCTGGCAGCGATGATGCGAGGTGGTGATGATGCGTGCCAGGCGGTACTGCACTGTGGTTCTTCCAGCCGGTTCCTAACAGATTGCAGCTCCCAGTTCACTGGAGGTTCATGTACGCTGTTCACTTTGATGCACTGGTTCATGTGTTCGGATGACTTATCAGAAAAATCAATGGTGATGGTTTAAAAAAAAAAAAATCCTTGGTGAACACGATGTAAATTCTGGATTGAAGGAGTTCACTCTCCCAGCCACTCAACTCAAGTCCATGCTTTGCAAAGCTTTACTGATATCACACATAAGTTTCTTCTGGGTAGGACAGCAAGGACCCTTGTGTTGACAAAACAATCACCTTCATCAGGAAGAAGAGTGAGTCCTGCTCCCAAAACACAGCTGCCCTTGGATTATTTTAATTGAGAAACTTGGGTAGGAGGGACACTGGAGGATGCTCCCTCTGTTAGGAGGGAAACAGGGAGGTTGGAGCTGCTCCATGATGGGGTATGAGCCAAGGGTGATGGCAGTACTTGATGTGACTTCACTGTCCCGTAGGGTCTGACCTAGGCAAGCAGAGCCAGCTATAAGCCACGGGCTTCACTGACAGCCCCCAGCATGGCCAGGGGATAGCCCAGGGCCAGGAGCCACCCAGGAGGCGTGGGCATCTCATCTCAATGTGCTTCAGCCTAGGCAGGAGCAGCAAGAGATGGGGACAGAGATGGAGAGGATGGAGGAGACAAGCCTATATCCTTTAGGAGTCAGAAACATGGCCCACTAACCCTCTTGTGCTCCTCAGAAAGCACTTGAGGCTGCCCTGCTCAGCCAGGGATGGGAATGGCCTTCAGCTGTGGCCGTGCTGTCCCCTCCACTGATCACCCACAGGTGGGGGCACCCAGCCTTCTTGTCCTCCGGCTTTTCCTCATTATGCAGGTCTGTGAGTTAGCTGATGAAGGCACAGGCTACCAGCAAGGTCAGGAGGAAAGGGCTGGAGCTGAGCTTGGAAGGAGAAGCAGCAGGTTGTGCTCCTGTGGTGAGAAGCTTGTGTGCTTTTGGGTTTGCTTCAATGCTCTCTGGATGTCACCAAGAGACCCCTGCACTGGGTGGGCTGGGAGTGCATAAGGAGTCCCCATGCTGGCGGGCAGTGCTGTGACACCAGCCTTCACCAGGGTCTGCTCTCGTGCTCATGCCTGAATTGGCTTTGGTTCTTTGGCTGGACGTGGGAGGCAGCGCCTGTAGTTGTTGTTTGCATTTGGCTAGCTCAGAAGAACATCTCTCTGGGTTCAAAAAGCCTCTGGAACCATGGAAGGTCTGTGCTCGGAAGTGCCAGTTTACTGCAGGTACCTGGTGCACTCTAGATACAGGGGAGCAAAGCTGCTTTGCTTTGGGAGAAAAGAGAGATGTCCTTGTCCAGCTTACAGAGGATGGAGGCTTCTGCAAGGTGTTACCCATTGAGTGTCACTGCTGTGCCGTGCTGAGCCTTCGGTGGCACCTCATCTTAATGTGCTCATTTATGTGACCACCTGGGGTTGTTTCTGATGGGGAGGACTGGACATTCACCGGGGAGATGCTCTCCATGGGGCAGGTGAGTGGCACTTGTAGGCTGCTCTTGGCTGCCGCTCTTTAGCGTTATCTTGTTTTTAAGGCTTTCTTGTTGTAAGGGGGTGGGAAGCCCATCTGGGGTGAATGTGATGTGTTGTGTGCAACGTGAAACCATGGACAAATTTCCAATATTGTTGAGCCAAACGCTTAGGACACCTGGTTTCTGACCCACTGCGCTTCATGTGCCAAAATTCAAGGCTGGTACCTGGCATTTAAGCTGTGGTGGTGTAGCACTTTGCAAATACACGTTATCTCTCAAGGATCTCCCTGTGGCCCATGATATGGCATCTGCAATACATATTATACCACACTGTCTTTCTCCCACGTTTGCCAGAGGGGAAAGTTTAGCATGGAATATGCATTAGATTTTTGGAAAGCCTCTATATTCCCTGGAACCGTGGGCTCAGCTTAGCCCTTCATTTGTGCAAGAGAAATATATTGAGTGTTGTAAGCGCACAGGGTTGTGTAGTGCTTTTTTTAAAGATGTACCCCTAGAGCTGGAGACACAGTCTATGCTGGTGTATTAATTGTGAGAAGGCACGTTGCTTCATCATCCTGGCAGAAATACCTTTTTCTTCCCCATACTTGACAACTCATGTTTTTGGGAGCAGCTGTATTTTAGTGCTGCAGTGGGCAGAAAACTTTAGGTCTCTGGCAGGTTTATCTTGGGGGTTTGAATTTCATCGGAGGCTCCTAAGCACTGCTAAATTAATAAGAATCACCAAACTATGTGGCTTGGATACATCAGCATCTGTTATTAGTGCTGAAAGGGAGGGAATATTCAAGCTCTCTGATGAGCAGCTTTGTCCTATGACCAGTGTTTTCCTTGCTGGTGAGTCAGGGATGAAACCATGGTGGGTTAATTCCTCTTTACCTTGGGGAAGTAGTGGGGGACCTTGCAGAAGCAAATGTGGTAACTGGAGACCAGATCATGTCAAATTACTGGATTTTGCCATTGAAATGGCCTCTGCCTGCAGTTCTGCAAGCGTGGGATGAGGATGGGGGTTAGAGGGAGGTGGGCAGGAGGATTTGGAGCTGCTTCTGCTTGTAACTGGGGTGCATGAAAGAAAGTGGAGAAGATGCTGGTCCTGCACCAAAGCCAGACCAGCTCCTCTGGTCCTAGGTCCTTTTATTCCCTTCACCCCATCTCTGGCTTGTCTCCAGGCAGGACATCCAGCCCAGGGGACACCTCTTCTTCCTTTTTCTTCATCATAGAAGCAGTAGGGCATTCTTACACGGTGCCACCAGGTGTATGCCTGGGCTCCATGTGATGCTGTCCTTGGGACATGAGGGTCCGGGTCCAACACCACGAGTCTCTGTGGTCTCTCCCCCTCCCTTAGTGAAGATGCCAGGGCCCTGGCCTATCCTCCCCACCCAAAAACCCCAGCAAAGGTCAGCTTTATTAATTTTTTGGCGACCCCACGTTACAGCTGGCTGGACTGGTTTGAAGATGCCTGGTGGCGGCTGCAGCCCTGTGCAAGGTTGCTTCAGGATTGCATCTCCCAGGCAATGCGGTGCTTACCGGGATGGCATCACTTTGCATTGTTAGGTGTCCATCCCACTATACGCCCAGCCAGAGGAACCTGGCTTCATCTGTCGTGGTCTTGCCATTATCCAGTTGGGCCCAAGATGAGGTTGGTGTTGTTAGCTTGGAGGAAACATATCCTGAAATTATTTTGGCTGTCCCTTCATCTCCCTTTGTGTCTCCATCTCTGACATGGAGAACCTGGCTTTAGTTTTTGAATAACTCCAGTAGCAAAGATTGCAAGACAAAGACTCATCCATTAGAACATCATCCTTGACTCCTGTGGACCCTGAGCTGCTCTCATTGCTTCTTGTTTGAGCGATTAAGGTCTGCTGCTTAATGAATATTGAAGTGCTGTCTGGAAATGAAAAGGAGTACGTTTTCTGCTACACAAACAAACCAGAAATATTTTCCGTTGTGGTGTGGCCCTCTAAGTGTTGAGTGTCACCCTTCTGGAGCTCTGGCAGTGCCCCTGTCTTTGAACAGAACTTAGAAGTGGGAATCTTGTGGCTGGTAATAGTGGGGCTGTTATTTTAAGGATACAAATGTTTAATGTACAATAACGAGTCACATAATGAATGTCCAAATGAGTGATGGTTTTTTTCAGTTATACATTCCTGGGGTGCAGAAAGTATTGGTCACTTTGACACAGAAAGCAAGCAGGCAATTATACTGGTGTGCTCCAAAAAAAGGGAGATTTTATTTCATAATGCAAAACTTGGAAAAAAAGGCCCAGAAACACCCTGTGCTTCTTGAATTGCTTTGAATTCAATTTGCTTCTGCTCCACATTAAAAAGGGACGTGGGCTTTTGGGCTGTATTTACCTCTGAGCACCTCTAAGCTAGTGTTGGGTCGTTGGAAGTGAGGATGGGGAGAGGAGAGCAAGAAGGTGTCTATAAAGGGTTTCCTCTTTCCATGGAAAGAAAAAGGAAAATTAATGACATCTGGTTCCCTTTTTCAGCAAGGGGGATGCTGCGAGGGGCAGAGGTAGGGTACCACCAGTCAGGAGCAGACCTGTCTTGCTTGAGATGCAGCAAGCTGGAGCAAGCACCCCACGCCCATGGATGTGCAGGTTTGGGTGACAGCTGGACCTCCCCTGCTCCTGTGTTACCAAAACTCTCCATGGCTTCGCTGTAGCAGGGTTTTGCCCAGAAGCTTTCAGTACCTTTTTTTTTTTTTCTCCTTCCACCCTGTACTCATAAATAAGTCAATAAGAGAAGCTTTGTGTGATATTATGAGAGCTTAGGATTTCAGGCTTGATTCTTCCCTTACTGAAATTTTGGGGGAAGCATCACCCCAGTCATTTTGGCTGGGCAGGACCAATTAATTATTTGTCATGCTACAGAAGACAATGAAACCTAGGTAGTTTCAGCGACAGGAGAAAATGAGTCTCATGCATGTGTGTGTGGGCATCAGGGAGGTTTCTCAAATGAAATGTTGCCTTGGAGAGCAAGGTTCTGGTGTTCCAAAAAAAAAAAAAAGAAATCTTGGTTTTATCTATTTTATCAAAGGCTAAAATGAATTCTTATGTATATTTTATAAGAATGTTTGTTTTGTTCATAGCCCAGCATTAAGGATACTTTTTTTCTTAATAAGCTTGTGTCAGAACTCCCATAACAGTAGCCCGAAGGATATGTTTTTTTGAAAATGAAAAATGAAGATATTATTTACCTATCAATACCGCGCAACATTGATCAATGCAAACCAGCAGCGCTCCCACAATTACAGGAGGCGGGTTGCCCTGTCTGGGCAGTGCTGGGACTTTATCTATAATACGGAGCTTTCAACTGCTGGGCCGACAAAATGCCTCCCTGACAGCCAAGCCATTAATTACCATCATCTGAGCCTAATTCATTCATCCCTTTCCCTCTCATGCAGAGGGACAGGGAGGGCTGAGGGCACTTGGGGAAACGTAGGCATGATTCCATATTCGTTATGCGGCAAGCGCTGCCTGCGACTTTGTTGGTTGCAGTGGCTTTAATTGAATTGGCTTGCCAATAAAGCTGTTGTCATTCAGTAAGTGAATTTGTTGTACTACTCGCACCACAGCTGCTGCATACAACCAGGCATTTCCTGAAGGCAAGCCAACCTTGCACTACCCTGGCTAGAGATCTTTTTTTTGTGATTTTTTTTTTTTCTTCTTTGGCTTTTCCTCAAAACTCATCCACAACATACTGCATAATATCCTTTAAGTGTTGTTTCCCACCAGAGAGAAATGGGTCGTCACCTGCCTGAGCCCCTCTTGCAGGGGTACATCGCAATCCCAAGAAGCGGTGGCTGTCAGCTGGGTGCTGGTAATCCATTGGGATGCAGGACTGGCCTGTCAGCCCATGTGTTTTTTCAATTAATGGGCTCTGACCTCTGTTACCCTGAGCTGGCCATGATAGAGCATCATTGTTCCTCACAGTAAAAATAAATACAGAGTATGACAGATAATATATTTTGTTAGTCAGGAGCTTAGAGTCCCATTAAGAAGTCTAGCAATATTGATAAAATAAAGCAACATTAGGAGAGGCATTTATTACAGGATATGTAGGCTGTTGGGCCAAAAATACTCCAACTTTCTGCAGTTTATGATATATTAGGGAAGGGGGTGGGAGGGGGACTGTTTGATTTATGGTGGCTGCAAAATGATACTGAGATGAAGTAAAATATCCAGAGGTCTGAGAAAGCATTACTTTTTGTGTTTTAACATGTGGGACGAGTGCATAGGCGATAGCCCAGAGCGCAGTCCATGAGACAGCCTGGCTGTGGCCAAGGACCGGTGCTCCCCGTACGAACACCTCAAACTTCTCATGGGGGAGCTGAGATACAAATCTACATCTGAATTCTACCTCTGTCCCCTCTTCTCTGCCAGGTTGGAGCAAACCGCTGTATTTTATCACCCCTGAAGAAGAGTGGGGGGGACAGACCTGGATCCATTTCAAGACATTGTGGCCAAGTCCCAAGTCTGATTGGGACAAATTATTTTTTCTTGGTGCTATGCTGAGCTAGTGGAAGAACCCCAAGAAACAAGGTTTCTTTTTGTTATAACCTTATAAAATATTGCATTGAAATCTGAGTTTGTTTCATCAGGTTCCTCCAGATTTATGCTTATTGTAGATTTTAGCACATCCGAATATGGGTAGGTAGGGTATTTCAAGCTCTCTGCTCAAGTTGGATCATGCTCAGCTGGATGCCAAGCTGAAACTGCACGAACTGAAGTAATATTTTGGGTGTCGATCTCGCTTGAGGTGAATCATAAATTTGAAGAGATAAACTGACAATTAAATGGTTAAACTAGTACACAAATGCCTGTTTCTAGAGAGCCAATAATAAAAATTGCCTCATATAGGTTCATGTTATTTGAGTAGCAGCTCATGAAGAGAAGTCTAAAATTGATAATAGTAAAGCTTTCCTTGACTTCAGTACCAGTGGATGTAGCCTGTAAGGGGGACCTGTTGCCTTCAGCACTGGGAGCCTGTTTCTACAAATCCATGGAAGTGGTTTTGGCAAAGGCTGCAGTGCCTAGTTCCAGCCTTGGAAGAGTCACTCTTCCTGTTAGTTTGGGAACAAAAATGTATCAAGCATAAAGCTTGAGGGCCTTAAAGTAGTTGGCTTGTCCTATCTTTGTGGGGGATCAGCTCTAAGAGTAAAACCATGATGGCAAATGTCCCACTGATGTCCATAAGACCATGACTTTTTTTCCCTCCCCTCACTGTTTCTTGGGATGCTTCCTAGAAATCCAGGTGCTGATCTACAGCTCTAGAAAATATCTGTGTGGTCAGCCCAGCTCCATCAGCCACAATGCCTGGTGGCAGGCAATGTACCTGGAGGCATGGGGCAGAGAGGGTGCATCTGTGAAGCCTGGGATTGCAGGGCAGCACCATGTGAATCCACTGTAGCCATCTCTCCTAATGGTCTTGGGGAGTTGCTGGGTCTCAACAGGTCTGCCTGGCAAAGCCTGCACTGTTAACAACCCTGAGCTGATGCAAAGGCAGCAGGTGGGTTGTTATCTTTCCATTGAATTTGGGCACTGAGTTAGTTATGTCAGAAGTGTGTGGATGATGTTAAATAATCCAGGCAGGATCTGTTGTTTGCTGCTGGGGAGGAGATTTATGGTGCCTGGAGGAAAGGGTGGCAGCACCGGGGTGCTAGCTCTGGGTTTCCTCCTGCTCAGGAGGGTTGGAGGCCCCAGGGCCCAGTGAAGCTCCCCAGCTGTTGGTGGGACCTGCAGGTCACGTCCCCTATTGATGAGTTTGTCCCCTTTCCCACTGCAGCAAAACTCCTAAATTTGGGTGTCCATGGCTCAGCTGGGGGCAAAGAGGATGGGGAAATCCTAATGGTGAATAACCTGTGGTTTGGGTTACTTAGAGTAACCCAGTTGAGCTTGAACACTCCTCTTGGAGCAGTAATGCTCAGTAAGTCAATTATAGACTTACGGTAGTTGACAACTTTTTCTCCTGTCATCTCTTTCCACCACTCCCCAAGCCTCTGCCAGAGAGGACAAGCCCAATGACAGCAAGCACACATGAACCTCTGTAAGCAATGGCAAGCAGCCAAGATAAAAGTTCAGGATAACTTCATATTGTCTTTTCCTTTCCTTGGTATAATGTTAGGTATGTGGAATGCAACTGCATCATTATTTTTTTTAAGAAGACCAAGCTGAGAAGAGCTTTTTTGTGCCTGTATCCCCCATGCTATTAGAAATAAATTTTCAGTATTAAGAGCTGCATAGTTCTCAATTAGCAGCTAATAAAGTAGGCTCTTCTTTATTTGCAAGAGTTATATCTTAATTCTTCGGTGCCCTCCACGGTAACAGCTTAAGAAAATTGTGCAGGTATGCTGACCTTCTTCTAGAATTAGGTTTCTGTACAGAAAACACAAATGAAGCATAATTCTTCAGAGGCTGAGACGAATGATTGGGAGAGCCAAGAAGAAAGCAGACTTGAGTGGAAGGGAGCTGACCACTGAAACCAGATCCTAGAAGCGCCATGAATATAGGTTTGTAGTAGGCCAATGTTTATTTTTCTCTCTCCTTGGCAGGCATTGGTTTTGCCTTTCAGTGTAGAAGGGTCAGCAAAAGAAAAAAGTTCATCTGGAAGAACAGCATCTCAGGAAGGGAAGAACGTGGTGAATAAATGGTCAGATCAGAAAATCTGGTTATGACTGAGCAGCTCTTGTCAAAATCTGAAATAATTTTGTGCACTTTCAGGTCGTTGACAGTACAAGCTTGAAAACTTTTTCAGGTGCGCCAAGTTTGTGTCAAAGTAACCTGTGCAAACCCCTCTGCCCCAAACAGTAGTCTGGGTGTGTGGAAGCTTTGGAGTTGGGGCGCGGCGGGGAACTGATATGCCATTAAGGCTTGTGAACACCCACTCGGTAAAAATTGTCTCTCTCCCAGCTGGTGATACAGGGCGTCAGTGGGACATGTATCCAGGTGCCAACTGCTCTTTGTGTCTCTGCTAGCTGCAGGAGGGCTTGGATCCTCTACACCCAACCCTCTGCCGACTCTTGAAGGTGTAATTAACTGTGTGGGTGGTAAAATGGCCCAGGGCTCCCTGTTTGCATTTTGTGCAACTGGAATGTACCCTCCTTGTTCGGATAACATGGCAAATAAAATCCCAACAGGGCAGCAGCGAGTGTTGACGAGGAGTTTTGAAATAGCATGAGAATGGGTTTTATTACAGTATATCTCTTGCTGAAACTGCAGGACTGGTGCAAATAATCTATTAAGAGAAGGCTTTTGTGAAGCTCTATGGCTTTTTAAAGAGGTTTATGGCTTGTCTAGCAATCATTTTCTGTGTGAAAGGCTGGAGGTAGGAGTCTTCATGGGACTGGGTTGGCAGAGGTGCTGTCTTGTGTCGCAACGGCTGCGGAGGTACCTGCAGCTGAAATGATGGGGCAAGATCCCAGCGCCCACGCGGGGGACACCAGCACGGCCCAGGCTTCCCCAGGGCTGTTACGTGACCCTGCCCCGGGTTTCCTTTGCATGTGCAACTTTCATCCTACACCCCTGCTCGCACTCTTGCACTCCTGCTGGATTGGATGCTCGCACCCTGCTGTGTACTAAGTCAAGAAAGCTCTTTGCGTTGAGGATGAGTACTTACACCCAGCGCCCACGCGGGGGACACCAGCACGGCCCAGGCTTCCCCAGGGCTGTTACGTGACCCTGCCCCGGGTTTCCTTTGCATGTGCAACTTTCATCCTACACCCCTGCTCGCACTCTTGCACTCCTGCTGGATTGGATGCTCGCACCCTGCTGTGTACTAAGTCAAGAAAGCTCTTTGCGTTGAGGATGAGTACTTACAGCCTTTTTTTTTTTTTTTTTCCTGAACTTGAGGCACTGCTGTGAGCAAGGTTTGGCATACATGCCATTTCGTGGATGAAGCAGGGGTCTTGACTTGTTGCAACTCTGCTTGTGTCGCAAGAATGAGCCGATGGGCTCCCTGCAGTGCTCCCCAGAGGCAGGATTAGACCTTCCCTGCACTCCCCTGCCTGCCTGCGTGACTTGAGATGCAGCCTGAGCTTTCGTAGTCCCAAGGTGCTTGCTCTAAAGGGCAATGCTAAAAGCCAGGTACACATGGGAGGGGATCAGTCAAGTCTAAGGCTCTGCCCTCAGACAAGTTTGTACTCTTTTGCAGCTCCTTTGTGGGATTGGTCATTTCAAGCCTTGCTGCATGCAAAGTTTTATCTGGTTCTATGGGTTGCCTGTGCTATCATGTCCTTTTTGGAGGAGAGCTCTGGGATAATTCAGATTTTTTTTTTCTTCCCCCAGAAAGCAGCCCCACTACTCTCTTTTCCCTGCTGTCCTCTGGGTTTTTTGATTTTTCAGCAAGGAAGGGAAAAGCACCTCAAAGCTTTCTATGGGCATCCCCCCTTTCTCCTGGGTGAGCAAAGGCAGTGCAAGGAGGACCATCTCCTCAGAGCCTGGGAGGTGGAAACTGCCTTTATCTGAGAATGCTCCGTGTGTGGTAGAAGACCTTGTTGGAGGTCTCCTATGGCTGGTGAGGCACAAGGGAGTGTGGCAGTGTCTCTTTAACAGGGTGATTTGATAGCCAGTAGTTAGAGACTAACTTGGTTTGAGTCTGCAGGGATCTATGTACCACATAATAAATAAATTTTTGCAATTCTTATTTAAATTTTGCTCTGCACAAACCCCTTGTGTATTAAGCCTCTTTCAGATGTACAGAACACCCTGTTTGTTTTCATGTCCCACATTCAATGGGCTTGTTGATTAGGAGGTATCGCTATTGCTGCTAATAGGTAACTGAGTTACACAGCTGAGACCCGGGTTTTGCTGGAGCACATCTTGTGTTAACCCCAGTTGTAACCTGAGTTTGATGCCCCACAGCTTGGTTTGGGACAACCCCCTTCAGCACTGATGTTTGCCTTTCTCTAAGAGGTGTTCCTTGGGTGGACTTGGAGGTCTGATGGGAATCTTCACGTAGCTGTGCCCTATCAGTAGAACTCCATTTGTATAAAGATTATGCAGAGAGGTCCTGATCCAAAACCCATTGAAGCTAATGAAAATCTTTCTGCTGGCTTTAAGGGCCTTACTGCAGCACTGCAAGTGCAGGGAGTTCAATGAGATCAGAAATCAGAACCCACAAAAAATGTGTGGGTGAAATGAAGAAAGGCTGAAGTTAGCCCTAGACAAAAAGGGGAAAAATAACCCAAACCCAACAGTAAGGCACCTGTGGTTACATTTTGAAACTTTCTCTTTTGTTTATTTCAAAGTACCAAAAAAGTGTAATTTCAGTATTGCAAGGCTTTATATGGAGACAATGCTAGCTCTGAAAAAACTCATTTTCAGGTGATACACTTTAGTTTGCTCCTGATCACTAGGAAGGGATGATATCCAGTTTAAAGCAACCAATGTGTGTGGAATTCACAATGATGGGAAATATACTGGAGCTGGGAGTAAGGCTGAGTACCATGCTTTACTGCAAGCCTTTGCACAAGCTGGATGTTGCTTTTCCTAGTACAGATCTTCCCTGCAGCTGGAACTAACAGTGTACAGTTACACGGATAGGGCTAGATCTGCAGGCGGTGGAAGGATGAACATCCACAGCAATTTTATTGAAGTTGAGAATTTACTGTGAAATGACCAAAATCCAGCCTGTAATGATGCTCACTCTGAGATATTCTCTGATCTGAGAATATTCTGCAAAACAGAAAGCATAATTGGGCTTATGCTGTTGTGGAGGATACGATGGCATGAGGGGTGGAGCGGACATGAATTTATCCAAAGTCCTCAGTTAGGTCTGAACATCCCAAATCTGATTTAGCTCTGCTCACGTTTGCCCAACTCCCTCCCATTGCTACTGGGCTGAACAAGTGCGGACAAACCCTACCTACAGCTGCAGCCAAGCTTCTTCAGTTCTTTTCACTGGTTTGCCCAAGTGCTCAGGCAATAAGATTTGGCCTACCCTGTTTTTGCAAAGGGATTTGGCGATTGCAAAACATGTCACACTGTTGACTGGAAGTTGTTACCATCTGGTGGCTGTTTAGATGGTCTGGTGCTAATGAGTAGGTAATCTCCATCAAGTTTCTAGGGGACAGCTGTCCTCTCTCACTTTCTTCTTCATAATCATACACATCATCGTTGTATGGGACGTTAATTGGCATTCTTATTTGCACAGATGAGTTAGGAATGGTCATGGAAGCACTTTCCACAAGAAATGGGTTGTGTGGTAGGGATAGGATAACAGGAGGAAAACTGCTTTTCCAGCAGCTGTGTTAACATGTTTTATGTGCCGAAAGGATTTCAGGTTTCTAGCAATCTTGTACAAGCCTTAAACATTCTCTAAAGAAGGAATCAAGGAATGTGAGCTACTGTAGATGAAGTAAGATGAATAAAACCACCCTGCTATCCCTTTGGCTTATTTCCTAACCCTCCCACAAGTCAATAGGTGCCTGCTCCAAAGTGCCTTGTCTTGTAAGTATATGCCCAGAAAATGCAACTTAAAACAATTTCTGGTGCATATTCGGAGTTGTCATACTGAGATCAGGTGAAAGCTGTTCAGAGGCAGAAGCACGTTATGGTTGCTGTGTTCATGGTTGTTGTGGGTTTGATGGTATTTGAAATGTTATTCAACATCATGCAATGTTGGGTGCTGCACTTGGAGATGTGGAGATGGGTGCTGTGGGGGATGTCCCCATGGAGGGTAGCTCAATGGGAGAGTGTTGGAAACTGTGTGGGACAGTAAACCCTGCCAGCAGCTCAAATATAGCCTGAGAAGAAGTGTCATGGTCTCCCACCACACAGAAGAAAGCAGGAACACAAGTCACTCGCTCTCACTGCTGCTTCAGCACCCCTTGGCTTGCCCTCTTCCTGTGCTCCCCATCCATCTGGTCATCATCTGGTCATCATGACCCGGTGCAAGCCATGGGCTGGGTGGAGGGTCTTCTACTCGTGTGGAAGTCTCCAAGGGACACATTAGCTGAAAACCACGACACACCTTGACAACAGAGATGACTAAAGCTTGTTTGTAACAGAGCATGGGCTCTGCTCTGGAGTCGTCGAGATCCCTGGAAGACTTCGACTTCTAAGGGTGGAGTTTGGGTCATCATCTTTTACCATACCAAGTCTTCAAGCGTAACTGCTGTCTGGGGCCTCAAGTAGTTTGTGTCTGGCTTGGACTTCCTTGCTGGCAAGTCATTCATGATTGCAGGTGGTTATTTCCTTGTGTGCGGTTCCTCCTATCTCCTTCCTTATCTCATCCTGTCTGTACTGACTTCAGGCTTTTCTTAAATCCGAGAGGAGCCGTGGTGGCTGTGGTGGTGCTGTGGTGTTAATTTGTCTGAATGTGCTTATTTCGAGTTCAGGTCTGTAAGCATGATATCCCAGGCTGTTGGAAATTACTCACGGTGGCTCGCTGTCATTGTGTGTCCTGTGCTTTCTTTACTTAACAGCAAAACACAAGATTAAATACAACAATAAGGACTGTCTAAAGGCATTTTTGGAAAAAAAAAATTAAAAGCATTCTTAGGTTCAGTTGTGGAGCAGTTTGGGGGTTGATGCCAAAGAGGAAGGTAGGCTTCATCTTCATAATTGAGACATATGTTTTATTAACACAATGGCTTGATCCACGAGGCGCTCTGCAACGGTGCAGTGTAAAGGTTGGCCACAGATGTGCACGTGGAGCCACAGCACTGAATCACCTGTCATCCTGTATGGCTAGGGTAAAAGGGGAAGCTATTTACATAAATTATTGGAGAGCAGTAAATATTATTTCATGATATCACATCAAGATTAACTTAATCAAACTTGATATTAAGAGGCAGAATGATTTGCTCTTAGTTAAAGACACAATTAAAGAAGGTGCTTGAGGGTAAAGGAGAGTGCCTACTTAGGAAGATTTTTATCACACAATGGGTGATGTGTTGGGAAACTTAAAACCAAGATCTTAACTCCTTTGTGGATTTTGCAGC
The DNA here is from genome assembly GCF_000699245.1 of Pterocles gutturalis. NCBI lineage: Eukaryota > Metazoa > Chordata > Aves > Pterocliformes > Pteroclidae > Pterocles > Pterocles gutturalis. Next base: position 33,963 of record NW_010147067.1, on the reverse strand, counting down.
AACAGCCCTCCTAATTTTAGCAGCTACTGCAGTTTCAGGAAGGATAGCACAAACAAACTGTAGGTTTGTTTTTATTTTCTTTTCCAGGAATGGAGCTTTGACTTGAAGGGAGAGGTCTCTTAATCTTTTAAACACCTATTTCTCATTTCAAGGGTTTCTGGAATTTTTGCAGAGATTCTCTCAGCAAAATTCATCCAAAGTAAAGGCAAACTATTAACACTTCCCAGATGACTGGGAGTCTGCCTGGCCTCAGTTATGCTATGGGTCAAGACTGTGCCTTTTGCTGGCTGGAGTCTGTAGAGGGTTAATATTCTTTTAACCTCCTCTTCTTACTGCTGCTTTTATCCTGGCCAATAGATCCAGGTCCGTTGAATAAAATAATGTTACTTATTTTCTAGGAATGTGGGTTCACTTACTGTTTAGGTAACTGGAAGTCAATGCCTTGAGTTTCCCAATGTGTCCATAGCGTATGAAGTGTTCGTAGCTCTTCCTGAAGTCAATGAGTGCTTTAAGTGAGAGCTCAGAGTGTATTAGCTAGTTGAGAGAACATATCCCTTGTTTGTTTACTTCCTCTAGAGTTGGCTGTAAGTTGATTACTCTTATACAACTTACATTTTTATAGAAAAGTAAAAGCTGACCCATCTGACCAAAAGAAAAAAAAGCTCTTGGATAAGTCCCTACTCCCTTTTCTTTCTAAGGAAGGCTGAGCTTTCCCTCACTCTTGTATTTTTTTAATCAAAAACCAAATTATCAGTTGTGGGGGGGGAGCTTAAATTGAAAAATCTTTGACAAGTCTGAACTGCACCATTTCTTTGTGCGAAGCACGTCTTTCTTGGTTCCCAACAGCATCAATGCTGGCTGGAAGATCTGGGAAAAGTTAAAGATGTGCTCAGCGCATTCCAGGATTAGGCCCATTGTTTAAGTAATAACACTCAATTTCACCAGCCCATGTTTACCACAAAGTCATAATTTTTATTTTCCATTCAGTCTTTCTATATGAAAGATGTAAGAACTTTATTTTCTTCTTTCCCTGTCCTTGCCTTCCTGATGTTTTCATAACCCACTGTGCAGAGTTATGTGGCCCCTCTCACTGGGGTTTCAGGTATCTGAGAGCAGAATTTGTCCTGGGACATTAGTAAACTACTTAAAAAAAATAATAAACAGGTAGCTTGATTACTATAGTGTTCATTTGGTTCATCTGAAACAGATGCATAATGTTGGTCATTCAGCAACTTCTTGTAGGCTGCTTGGTTGTTGTCAATATGTCTATTCCTTGCTTCAGTGTCTGAGTAACACATGCATCTGCTGCCACTGGACAAGTGGTCTGTGCCCTCTCCTTGTGATGTTCTACTGACCATTTCTGACAACTCCCACTCCATCATGTTTGTGCAAGCAAGTTTGAAGACTAGCCCAAGCACCACTGCTCTACACTGGGGAGGAATAATCTTGTCTGTAGTGAAGATAAGGGAAAATCATTCTTGCATCACTCGCTCCTGAGCCCTTCTCTTTGGTGATGTGATGTTTCCCAGGTTGGGGTCTATTTAAGACTTGCCTCTGAGGATGGGTCTGCGGCTTACAGAGGGGACAGAGCTCAGACCTTTGTTTTGGGAAGGTCCTTCTCTAACAGACCCTGTGCACTTGCCTTGGTGGTTGTGCACCCTTGCTTTGTCTGGCAAGCTATTTGAGCTTGTCTATTGGAGCTATAATGTTACGCTAACACTTTTTATATTTCTAGAGCAGTGTTTAGCCCTGTAGTTTTCTGATTTGTTACTGTATGTCCCACGTCCCCAGTACTTAGCAATCAAACCTGTTGCGGAAATGAAATTTTCTCTATGTAGCTTCCTCTTTCCTACTGCTATGGGAGACCTTTGCTACCCCAGCTGCTTGAACTCTGCCAAAAACTGTGCAGGTCCTGGAAATGCCTGTTTCTGACAGGTAGCTGAAGGGGGAGAGGGATGACACCCACATTTTCCTTACTGAGGCTAGATTTTTTTGAGTCGTCTCCAGCATTTGGTTGTACTGGCTTTGCTCAGACAACTGCTGCCTGTGTCAGGAGAGATGCAATTTGGGGTCAGCTTACCTTGAAGGAGAAGTCATTGAATCAGTGGCCTGATTGCAGGGTTAGAGATGGTTTAATTATTACCTGATAAATCCAAAATAGTAATCATGCTTAGATCATATTCTGTTTTTCTCAAGAGTAGCCTTAACAGTAGCTTTAGCTGTGTTAAATACCTGATTTGTCGTGGAAGGGAAAAAAGCCGGTCAATTGTTTCCATTGCATCTTAATGCTTTTGGGCACAGGAACATCTGAGTAACTATTTTAATGAGAAGACTTCTGGTGAAACACAGAATTAAAGACTTTAATTGCTCCTGTGGGAAGTCAGTCCAGGTTAAATAACAGTGCTCAGCTCCTGCAGTGGGGTGCAAAGCCCTTGGAAGTGGGGAGGGGAACACCTCCGCCGGGATGGCTGGGGATACAGGTAGAGGAATCAAACGCAATGGTTGTTGCTGGTGAAAATTTGCTTAATGTTTCTTCTTTGGTATCACAGTGATAAGTATTTTGTGGAGGCCTCAGTCAACAGGATAAGTGTGGGCATAGCAAGGTCTCAACTTGGGGAAAAGTCAAGTGGTGCAAATCAAAGCACCTTGCCTCTGGCTCAACTTTCTTGAACAGGACTTACCTGCAGGCAAGGCATTGATTTGAGACATGGGCTTAATTCTTGGTTCTAGTTGAGGTTTTGTGAACATCTGGAAGTTTTAATTCAAGGTCCAAGCCCAGGGATACAGCTTATTCCATGAGAGGATTGTACAGATCAATTCATTAATATTTGCAAAATACTTAAGAGCCATTTAAGCATATCAATAAGTTTGGAGTGTTTTTTACTGCGTGGACTTTGATTAAACCCTTTCATGTCAGATCTTGTCTTAAACATTTTCCTCAAAAGTTTATGCTTTTTTTAGGAGTTTTTTGGGGTTTTGTTTGTTCAATGTTGATTTCCGTTCAAAGTTTGAAAAATCTGAGGCAGCTCTCTAACTGGTTGGAAATGTTCAAAGCTTTTTTTCCAGGCTTATTTCTTTAGTCAATACTATTGTAGTAAATTGCATACTAGAAGTGCAGAGTTTTGGCAAGTCTTGATTTTGCCTTTGTCAGCTCTGTAGGTCTCTCTCTGTGGAGCTCTGATGAGCTCAGGTTCAGCCCGCACCCTACAGGGATGTAGGAATGATCCGGTGGGGTTTTCAAAGGCAAGAGTAGGGCAAACCCAAGTAAAAACAGTTCTGTTGCTTTGGCTATGACTAGGCTGAAACTGGGAAGTGCTTGCTCGGTGTGAAGGACAGACGAACGTTAAGAATTTGATGTAATCCTAGACCTCAGGCATGAAACTCGGCTTGACCTTTCCTGTTGGGTGCTTTTATGCAATTCTACTGGACATTTAGCAACAAGAAAGGAAGCAGAGGAAGGATATTGGTTCAACCATATGTCAATGCTGGGAGGTAAAGTGACAGGGAGAGGAAGGGCTGAGACGTGTGTGGAGTCACTGGTTAAAATAAGAGCCTTTACAGAGGGAAACTGGGGGGCTCAGGGGACTAACGAGCTTGCTGGAGGTCACTAGTTCAAATCCAGTTTATGGAAGTAGTGACCAAAAATTACTGTTGTGTGATGGCTGATCTGCTTCCTATGTCCAATGAGCTTTTTTGCTCTCCTGTGGTCCTGGTCCTCCCCTGCCTGATCGCTGGTCGTAAAAGGGCTTGCCATACCTGGTCCCTGATGGCAGATTAATGAAGGGGCTAATAACTGGGCTGAGGGGTGGCTTGTCCCTAAAAGCCACCTCTGTAGGGGAGGTCAGCAGCTTGTGGCAGGAGCTGTGTGGAAAAGCTGCTGTGCTGTGGTGAGAAAAATAATGACTTGTGTGATTTTAAACAACAAAAGTCCTTCTTGTTTTCTTCCTAAAAGAGAAATAGGCATGTTGAGCTCCAATGTTTTTTTTTTCCCCCTCCTGTAACTCTAAGTTTGCCCTGAAAGACCAGTGACCTGCCACAAAGCTTGTGAAGCATTTAAACAAAACACCCCTGGACTTTCACCATGCTGCCATCACCTCCAGGGGCAAGGCTGGATCTCAAAGCTGTAAGCTCAGGAGATGGGAACGGAGTACCCAAAGTGAGATGATGAGCTTTTCAAAGGTCCTGAGCACCTGGGCTTGCTAGCAAAGGTTGATGATGCTGCATAAGATAAGGATGCAGGCTGGGCTGGGGGTTTGCACAGATATATTGCAGGGAACGGATCCAAACCAGCACCAAGAAGAAGATGTGATTGTCCCTGATGAAGCTGGAGGCAGTTCTCCCCCCTTTATCTCACAGAGGGGTATGGTTTGGTTTCTCATTGGGCTTGTTCAGCAAAAACCAAGGCACAGAGCTAGCGTTAGTCTGAATGCTTTTAACTAATAAACAGCAGCTGGCTGGCCCCAGTGTAGCCCAGCAGGTCTGAGTGCTGCTGCCTGTGTCAGGGCAGAGCCCAGGACTGGGTCAGACCAAGCAGGCTCCCCAGCCTGAAGATGCTGGGAGATATAGATGTTAGATTTGAACAGATTCTCACTGCAATTTTTTTTTTTTCTTTCTTGCCAGAAGTCAGATCTTCTGGCTCTGGACTCATTTACTTCAGCCTCATACTAACTTACGAGGCTTTTCTTTAGTTGCGTGGCTCTGGCACTGAGCTTGAGCTAGGAAAACGCACCAACAATGTGACATTAATTCTCTTTCAGCAGTGTAAAAGCATGTCTGAAAATAGATGCCAATTTAAAAATAATATTTCAGGGGTTCGCTGGGTGCCAAATCAGACCTTTGGCCATTTACAACATCTGTCTTTCTGGCAGAGGCTTGCTTCTGATGCTTCATATCAAGATCTGGTGTTCAGTCAAGTAGTGCATACTGAAATGTATTGTTTAAATGGAGGCAGAAAGATTAAAAATACCCCAAGCCCCCCCAGACAACATTTTACTCCCCCATTCTCCAAGAAAATACTGTCCCAGAGATGGTCCTGCAGATCTTTGGCAGTGAATAGTCACTGCCCATTTAAAGGGAACAGCTTTTATTGACTAGAGCTAACACAAACATGTAAAAACTCACAAGTTTGTACCTGGAGATTTGAAAAGTAGAAGCAGCCTGATTTGTGAGGAAAACCTTAAGCTTTCAGTCATTTGCAATGGAACTTCATTGTAACTTTATTTCAGTCAATTTAGTAGCTGCCTCTAGTTTGTTGGGAGGCTGGATGCAGCAGGAGATCTTAGAGCAACTTTATTTTACTTTTTTTTTCAAGACCCCAAGAGCTGCAGCTCCACCTGGCATTTCTCTTGCCATCATCTGTAGGGCTGATCCATTGATCTAATTTCCCTTAATTAATTTTTAGTCACGTGTACAGATCTTCTCACAAGAACTCGCTGTCCCCACAGTGCAGGTAAACCCCCATGTGGTTGGTGTCTCTGGTGGGATGTTCCTTTCCTCAAGATGCTCAGCGCTTGGGAAGATGTCCTTGAATACCTAGTTTCAAAAAGTGCATTCCTTTTCAGAATTTAATTAAATGTGACATATGCTTTATATTGTTGTGCTGGGCAATAACAACACACAAGTGAGATCTTCGGACAGAAGCACATGATAAAGGTATCTTTATATATATATATAAAGGATAAAAAGTAATTTGCAAGCATTCATTCTCGCTCTATGTGGCTGAAAAGTTTTTACCAGCACCAGTTGAGAGAAAAGAAACTGAGGAACAGAGGAGAAAAGTCCAAGAGCTTGAATTGCTGCCAAAAACGAGCCTGAGTTTTCTTGGTAACTGGCCCAAGTCTGGGGAACCAACCCTTACAGGAACTAGACATCAAGAGCAGCCTTCCAAGCTTTGCAAGTCAAAACCGCCTTTCTCTGAAATTAAGTCAGGATCCCTGGTAGAGGGGGGTGTTCATGTGCACGCATGCCTGTTTTGGGGAGCCACCCAAAGCTGCTCCTGCACAGTGCTGTGGGAAGGCTCCTGTCAGCTGCGGTTGGCCCTGGTGCGGGGACAGGAGCAGAAGAGGGCAGGACACAGCAGTTCCTTTTTCTGACCGCCGCGCCACAACCGAGACAAGGCAGACACTCTCCCTTCCCAAATTTTTCTCTTTCTAAATTCAGGTTGGAGTCACATGGGAAGTTTTTTTGTGTTTTCTTTTTTTTTTTTTTCCAAACCACCAGCAGAAATACGAAGTATTGTGCAAATGGTAAAGGGTTTTATAGATTTGCTTGGAGATGCTTGCTTGCCCGAGAAAGGGAAAGATGGATCGTGCAGGGTCTTGGTCTGGGTGCAAGGAGATTGCTTGTTGTTAAAAGCAATATTGAACTGTAAAGAAGGGACTTTGGGGTGTTGATTCATTCTGAAATGAATTTGATAATTAAATTCTGCTGAAACAGTGAAGTTCTGGGCTTGTATGGGTCTCCCTTCAGGAGATCCCTGCTCGGGTATGCTGGCTGTATTTTGGGGGCTTTAAGGAAAATCCCTTTTTATCTGATGCTACTGCTGTAATTTGCAGAGAGGTGGCTTCATCCCCTGAAGTCAGCTGGAGGGATGCTTTGGGTAGCTCATCGCATCTGCCCTCCTTCCCCTGCAGCCAGCGTCGACATCTCTCTCAAAGGGAAAAATGGGGAGCAAACTTGGTGGCTGGGGGGTTAATTTGTCAGGAGGCATCCTCATTTTTCCAAATACCTCTGCTCTGCTTTTTCCAAGGTTTTGGGATTTCTGGGCCAGCTCTGGCTATGGATTTTTGTCTATAACAGCTATGCTCCAGGTAGGTGAGTGCTGTTCATAGAGACCCAGGGGCTTGCATCGAGCCAGCACAGCCCTGTAGAGCCGGGCTTATTCATGCCTCCTAAATAGCACCCCTAACCTGTGGAGTTTTAAACCACGTGGATAAAATTTCCCAACCTCTCTGAACCCTTCCAAGGGCGCTGAGGTCTCTTGCACATGTAGTTTGAGTCATGGCATGGATGTGCCCGCATGGATCTGATAGAAGCCAGAACCAGGCAGAGCAATAATTGCCAAGCCCCATAATAGCTTATTCAGATCACAGGCTTCTTAAGTCCAAACCAGTTATGTTTCTCTGCTTGAAACAATTCCTTGAGCTGGTGCATAAATACTGATCGCTCCCCAAACCCTGGGGGCTGCCTGGCGCAGCTGGGTGATCCCTGAGGTATTATCCACACCACGCAGCAGCATCAAGCATCACAGTGTTGTGTGGCAGCCAGAGCTCTGTGAGAAAGGAAAAGAGCCTGTGGCTGGCCGGCGCTCCCCATATAATCATAAGCCGCCAAACCTGCGTTCTTCCGAAAGCAAGAAAAATAACCCCACCACATTTTCTTTTTTTTATTACACTTTTACACAAATTAATGTAATTTTCCTTTAGAACAGTACTTGCTGTTGGGCTCAATTTGGTGCAGCAGCACTTCATAACAAACCCGGTGCTGACAGCATCCCTGTGAGGAGGATGCTGGAGGGAGGGGTGGACCACGGGGACATGGGTGCACCTACTGCTTGGCACCCTCCTGCCCTGCCACACTTGGTCTCCTTGGTATCGCAGTGCTGCTCTAGCTGCTTGTCACCTCCTGGGTGATGGTTCTCTGCACTGTGGTCTCAAGGATGCTCAAGCTTCACTGGCAATTGGTATGGAGCAGCTTTAGCCAGAGCCGTGTGGGGGCCAAGGGAGTGTTGGATGTCACGGGTTGTATCCTGCTTGCTGGTGGGGGGGTGGGTCATGGGTGATGCCATTCCTCCCTAAGCTTTTTTAGCTGCTGTGCCCTTGCTGGGAGATGACAAGGTTATGTCGGCATGGTCTGGGGATCTATTGATCACTGCTGGGGAAGGTTTGTGCAGGAAGTTGGGGATTTGTGGCTTTGCACTAGGCGGGTTAACTCATCCCATCCCGGTGCAGGATGCTCGGGCACCTGGAGTGATGCTGTTTGTGAAATGTGGGCATTTCTGAGATGGCTCCTTTGACATCACATCCAGAGGCTGCCAGGTTGGGTGTAATTACTGGCCAGAAAGGCCACTCTCTGCATGGGGACAGGCATGGCTGTGGTTATCCTGACATCCCCTTGATGGAAATTTCCATTGCGTGTGTATTTTTGTGCATGGTGCTTGTTTGAGGCCAACAGCTTGCTCACTGCTGAGGAAGCCATGCACAAAAAGATGCTGGAAGGTCTCCTTAGCAGGAGAAGTGCATTTTTATTGCCTCTTTCTGTGCTTTGAAATGTCCTACAGATTAGGATCACATTTTTCAGGTCATGGAGAAATAATCTAGTTCTTGTAGCAAACCAAGTGTGCCTAAAAAAACCCAAAACAAACAAGCAAACAAAAATTTAAAAACCCCAACAATTTTTTCACCCCTGTATTCAAGAAAAAACTCCTTTCAAAGGTGTATATATGGTGCCAGAGGATTTGGGTTTAATGGCACCACATTGAAATACTCCTCAAAGGCACGTCCCGTAGGGATGCTGGTCCTGCGCCCTCTTGCTCCTGTCCTGGGGATGATGATGAAGCAGGAAGCAGGATCAGACTGGTAGGTAATGACACATATTCCCCATCCTGAGCAGTATCTTGTTTTTTTTTTTTGTGAGATTGTGGGAAACAGGGCTTCTCCAGAGCTGAGGGGTGGGACCTCAAAGTTTGAATCTCTCTCTGTATTTTTATTTATATATACTAAAAAAAAAAACCCTATAAAATCTCATCCTCTGCCCGGATGCTTTATAAGATGCCTGAACCTGGCGTGCTTAATGACCTTTGAAAATAATATTTTTTTTTTTCTTCTTTCTCTTCTCTCTCTAAAAACCTTCCCCCAGGCTCCTCTGTTTCAGGCAGTTTCACTTCTACCTCCCCATTCTCGTTTCCCCTTTACCTCCCTCCCCTGTGCTTTTCCTAGCCGCCCTGTTTCGAGCCGGCCAGGCTCATGAGAGCCCCCGTGATAGCCGGGGAGTGGTGCCGGAGGTGTTACAGCTCACCCATAACCCGCCCAACTTCAGCGAGGCAGAAACCCAACGGACAAAGGGATTAAAGTACTTAACAGCAAAACATCAGCACTTGCTGTGCGAAGTATTTTACTCTTTACTAGTCTGTATTTGACAAAACCTTTCATTTTTGTTTTGGGGAATTGCAATAAGGCTGGGATGTTTTCACAGTTACATGGGTACATTTTCCCAGCTATTTTAACCAGAAGAATTAACGTGCTTTTGATAGCTTGGAAATATGTTGGCAAAGCTTTTTAAAACTGTGTTATTATGTAGCAAAATGAAAATCCAAAACATTGTATGCTTTGCTTCCTACTTGAAATTTACTGGGTGGGGTTTTTTTTCCAATTCTTCTAGAAATTAATTTAGAAACTCCTAGTACCTTCATTAAAACTCTATTAATTCAAATCAGGTTTTTTTTCAAAAGTTCTTTGTGAATGAGGAGTGAAATATCTATCACTGAGGGCAGGGTAGAGTAGGAATTACTATTTTGCTTTTAATCTATTTGCATAAGGAAAGATAAAACAGATATGTCTGTCAGAAAAAAAAAAGCTTTCTACTTTCTGGTTTTAATCACTAGTTCTCATTGTAATGCGTGATTGTAGGACTTGGGAAGAAAAAACCCAGCCTGTTAAATAATTGTTCTATCTCTGTACTATAGCATAAATAGTATGTTTGCTTTATTGCGTAGGGATGAGTTGTTGAGATCCTTGGGTTAAAAGAAAAAGCCCGCAGCAGCAGCCTGAATCCTCTGAACAATGTGTAAAGGCAAAAGCAGCACCCAAAGAAAAATAAAGAAAAAACCCAGGAAGGTAAAACCCTATAGCGGGGAGGAAAAACAAAAGCAATTAGTTAAAGTCCTGCCTTGCCACTGTTTGCCTTGCAAAGAGGGAGGCTGATTTAAAGGAGGAGGAAGAGAGAGAGAAAAAAAAAATTGGTGGATTAATGTGAACTTTAATACTGAAGCAGTGTGTGTTTACTGCTGGTGACCACAAGACATAAATCTTGAGAGCACAATGTACAATGCGAGGCAGCCCCCAGGTTTTTTTTCCTTTTTTTTTTCTTTCCAAGCCTCGATTTGTGTGCAAGTGTGTGTTAAGTGCCGTTGAAAAATAGTGACCTTTAATAAAGGATCGTATCCTGAGACTATTTTCCCAGACACACAGTGACCTTTCAAACCAGACTGGGGTGAGGGGGTGTGGGGTTTGGACTTTGAACCGGCCAGTTCCCGCTGCGTGCCTCTGTTTGCCAGGCTAATTTTTATTGTGTGGCCGGGGAGCGCCGGCCA